>NC_134893.1:38260082-38312582 GCF_041734735.1 Babylonia areolata | reverse complement strand
AACACAAAAAGAAATTATCAATGCAATCACGAACGTTCAAAAAATGCTCCTTCAGTTGTCCAGCCATCCACGATGCTGAAATCCACTGCAGCACGGTGACACTGATCACAAGAAGCCAGTTTCAATACAATACGCACAACAAACTGAAAAGGCTTAACTCTCTCCATACGAACGGCGAAAGAGACGACGTTAACAGCGTTTCACCCCAATTACCATCATCAAAATAGTGCAAGCGGAAGGCTTTTATACTGAAGAGGTGAATGTTGACAAAGAATACCACAATTCTGACGACGGAAGCTAAAGGTTGGGTCATTCAGACACCCACTGGACATCCGAGGGGTCTGTGTAGAGAAGAGAGGACTGGCCGTACTGAGTGAGTTAACGGTCTGTGCTGACTCTCCACTCCACAGTGTGTTCCTTCCACTGGACTGTTCTCTGTCTAAACAGCGACCCCCACCCCCTCTCCCACTGTGTTTTGACAAGCCACTTGCATGATCTTAGTTTCGATAGCAGACTGGAAACTGAAACTTGTACGATTTGCACGGACCTCTCATTCCCACAAGAGAGTATCTGTCAACACTTCTCCTTGCAAGCTAATTTCTCTCGTGAAACTCACATGCGATTTTATTGGTTGTCGTGCCCCTCGAGCCGCTTGAAAAGAAAGGAAGAAAGAAAATACCTTTGAAAGAAAATACCTTTGAAAGAGACCTTCGCAAGGTCTTTTTTTATTTCACAAAAAAATGACTGAAGGGATATCTAGTCCGGTGTGCAGTTATCTTTCTCCATTACAGTTGAAGAAAAAGCCCAACAAACATGAGTCCTGGTGACGTCACCGTCGGTTGCCATTGCAATGGGCTGTGTCGTCTGCTCCAGACTAAAAAGTCAACGTTTCCACCCGCCTGTGTGGATTCATGACGAAATGACATTGATGGCTCCCTGTAGACTGTTGGCAGTGTGGACCATAATATATCTCAACCCAGTAGTGCATGGTCTTCACAACTGTGTAGCCACATTGATTGATTGACATGGATACTTATATTGCGCCTATCCTCTGTCGGAGACCAAGCTCCAAGTGCTTTACAAACATGAGGCCATTTGCACAACAGACTGCCTACCTGGGTGGTGCCGACTGACGGCTGCCACTGGGCGCTCATCATTCGTTTCCTGTCATTCAATCAGATTTCAGACACGCACACATACACACTCAGACAGACATGTAACATTTTACGTGTATGCCCGTTTCGTTCATTTACCCGGCCATGTAGGCAGCTATACTCCGTTTTTCGGGGGTGTGCATGCTGGGTGTGTTCTTGTTTCTATAACCCACCGAAACGCTGACATGGATTACAGGATCTTTACAGTGCATAATTGATCTTCTGCGTGCACACGAAGGGGGTTCAGGCACTGGCATGTCAGCACATATGTAGACCTGGGAGATCGGAAAAATCTCCACCCTTTACCCCCCACCAGGCGCCGTCACCGAGAGTCGAATCCGAGACCCTCAGATTGAAAGTCCAGCGTTTTATCCATTCTGATGTTACGCCCACATGACGACAATAACATTGTCTCTGTGGAGTGCTGGCACTGTGGACTATGATTAATCACCTCATTGCAGAGTCTCCACCGGTGTGTGTGGCATCATGACATAGTATTGGATCCTTGTAGATTGCTGTCACTAATGACTATGGAACAAAACAAATCTCACCTCAGAAGGGTTTCCACTGGTATGTGGGCCAATGACGACACAACATTGATGACTCTCAGTGGACTGCTGGCACCGTGAAACAAAATAAATTTCTGCAAAGCAAGTTCTTCGTCGGTGTGTCGCCTCATCGATGGCTCTTTGTGGTCTGTTGGCAATGGGTTTGTGACAATTGAGGCAAGGTGTTGCTGTGAATTGGATTTTGGAATTGTTCGTGTGGGCGTAGTGCAACTGAAACGGCGCGAACAATGGAGCAACAGAAAAAAAAAAGAAAAAAAAGGAAGAAGAAAGGCAACATAATAATAACAAATAGAAAAATAACCAAATCTTATGCTGTCGAAACCGACAGAATACACCCCCACATACACGGAGACCGGACAAAAGATGATTGCTGTGTTGCGTGTCGTGCTGAAAAGAATGCTGAGCACTAGGGCTTTCATGGAGTATAATCACGGTGTGTCAACGATTGGACTTGACATTTACAAAGCACACACCCTGACAATGCCATTTGTGCAGAATCGGCCCGGCTGGAAGAGGCTGCAGACATTTTGCCTGGAACAATGGACACTGTGGGACCAAAAGCCTGGTCCACTGCCTGCTATTACACCTGGAACAGGTGAGGAAATGAAATGATAATAACGGCTCCCTTTAATATGCCTCTGTGTCTTGTCCGTGCGTCCGTCCGTCTCTGTCTCTCTCTTTTCCTGCCTCTTGTTTTATAGCTCGCACACGCGAACACATACGCAGACGCATGCGCTCACACAAACACACGCATGCACACACAGAGACACACACGCGCGCGCGTACACACCAAAAAAAAAAAAAGCAATTGAGTAAGCTATGCGTGGGCCGAAATCTCCCGAAGACATTCTTGGCACAATTTCTCGTTTGTTTTTTCACTGACTTTCCACCTGCCTTTATGTCCTGTGAACATTCACCACCAAGCTTCTGTCTGTGTATCTTGCCGTTTCTCCCATTCATCCTCTCACCCTCCCCCCACCCCCACTCACCCCCCCACCCCCACCCTCTCTCTCTCTCTCTCGCTCTGTCTCCCTCTTTTCCTATCTCTTTCCCTCTCTCTGATCCGCGCGCTGTTTTTCTGTCTGTCTGTCTGTCATCTCTCACTTTCTAATTGTTTGCAAAAACAAATTCCCATAAGACGTAATGAATATCGATGGCAAACAGGAATTAACATTTTCAAAGAGCAGGAAATTTCCTTTATACACAGCATTTGAATTGGCCAGAAATTGGGGACGAAACCCGTATACTCTACTCGTCTGTTATGCAGTTGCCTGACCAGCAGCATAACACAACGCGATGTCAGACTTTGGGTGCATGCATTTATATTTGTGTACCCATCAGAGTGGATTTATTCTACAGAATTTTGCCAGAGGACAACATTTACTTAGCAATGTGTTCTTTTTCAGTGCGCCAAGTATGCGCTGAACGCGGGACCGGTTTATCATCTGAAAACAAGGAAAGGACAACAAAAGACACTGTACAAGGAAATGTTTTGATCCGGAAGAAAATAAAAGATAGCCAGAACATATTACACAAAAAGAAGGCCAAGGAGAAGAAAGGGAACTTCGAAGAATGCTCATCTTCTGTCTGGGCCTTCTACAAGAGCGATCCAGTGTTTGTAACCAAAGCTAGTGAAGGCTATTTCTCCTTGTAGGAAATCGCGATTTCTGGTTGCCAACTGCACAAAACATCCCAGCACGTACGTTTCGATTTTCTTCCGGATCTAGCCATTTCCTTTCATAGGTGCTTGTTACTTTCTTTCCTTTGTTTGAGCCGGCCGCGGGGAAAAGCTCTGAGACGATGATTATAATGCGTAAGCAAGAGGGAAAAAAATCAAATCTCTGAGATGCAGATGTATGGTGAGAATTACAGGAACACGGGATTTTTTTTTTTTTTTTTTTTTTTTTTTATATCTTGTTCTGCTCTCTGCGACCTTCGACAAGAATACATTTCAAGAAATTGTTTTGGAAATCTATGAACAGATGGCAAAGCAAAACAGCGAAAAATATTGAAGTGTTTATGCATGTCTTGATTAGGCTTTTGAGAAGTTAAAATACTTGAAAAAAAATATGTTGTCGAAATTCACAGTGATACAGAGTATCGTTGTTGATGTGGAATTGGTGTCTTTATGTTGCATGTATTCTTTTGTGCATAAGGTGTCATGACTTTCGAAGAAAAGAACCCTCTGTGCGATGGTGATAAATTTCGTAGTGATGACTTTGTCAAGTGATTCAGAGAACGGTTGTCAGCACCATAGTGTCTGTAATTGCCTGTGTCTGTACGGTCATTGTGTATGTGCTATTTGTTTTACATAGAAGCTCAATCAGAAGAAAATATGGCTTTCTCTGACTCAAATGTTTGTTTCGTATAGTCTTCTTTCTCCTGCTGAATTCGCGCGCGCGTGTGTGTGGGTGTTTGGGTTTGTCTGTATGTGTGTGTGCATGCGCGTGGAAGTGTGCGTATATGCGCAAACGCGCGCGCGCGCGCGCGCGTGTGTGTGTCCGTGGTAAACATGGTGTCGGTTCACCACGACGGCAGGGCTCATTCCCAAAATTGTCGCCGGCAGTTTAACTTTTCACATGAAATGACGCATAGTAATGCATTTTTTACTGGAAATCAACGAAACGGTCAGGTGGATTGAATGATTTTTAGAAAACGTCGCTTTTTGTAATTTGGCTGTAATTGCAAGACGGGCAGTAAAAAGACCAGTCATATTGCGTCTGCTGTGATAAATCGTTACCAGCACCACGAGGTTGGTTTTTATTCAGTCTAGCAGACACATTTTGATACAGAGTAAAAGCAGACGTTGATTCAGTGACCGACTTTGTGTGCGTCAGTGTGAATGTTGGAGTTAGGGAATAGTGTGTGTGCGTGTGTTTGGAGGAAGAGGGTTGCTGTGTGTATATATCATATTACGACATTTCCGAAGACTGCACCATTGGACACCATTCGGCCTCGAACTGAATCACAAAAATAATTGCTTCAACACAATAGCTATATTAGGAATGTATGCTTGATTGCCAATAATGTTTTAATCAGCAGTGAATGAGATTGAGTCTGTCTTTTTCTTGACATTAAGTCATTCGCTATGTTGTTCATTTTCGTTTTGTTATGATATACGAATGTTTACACACTCATTTTCCGTTATGTTCAGTTCTGTTTCACGGTCGCAATTGCTCAGTTATTTTGCTTCGTTCCCTCTTGCTATAATTATGACTGCGCACCAATCTACCACCTCTTTCTTCGGTGTTAATGCCACAGCAACGTTAGCCCAGTCATTTTGCAGTGAGGCTAATCGGCACACTTTTATTTCTTTTGTATTTCTAAAATCGCAATGAATTAGTGCAACTAGACTCTTATAGTCCGCTATGTTTGATTCCTTCATCGTATGTGTGGATTGTCCAAGTCAAGAACATTTGTCAAAGTGTGCAGCCGAAATCGAGAGTATTCTTGAAATAGGTAGCGCTCAGACTCTACGGGAAGGGTTATTCTCCAACTTCCGTCTTCCGTTTCCGGCGTTGATGCGGAACTGACCAAACACGGGGGATTCATTGCCGAAGGGCAGGTTTTGACGCCAGAGCGGTGCCAGGTGTAAGACAGGTGGTGGTGGCGTTGTGGGTTAGATCACCTGCCTGTCCGCAGTAAAAAAAACAAACAAAAAAACCATTTTTTTTTAAAGTGGGTAAGTAGCTATAGTCGGTGAGTTACAGCAGGTTGATCTGGTCCACCGCCACCTGGGGAATTTCTAAGAGTGAACTGGTGCAGTGTGGTGTTTGATGTGGGTTTCTGTCTCTGTCCCTTGGATTTCTCTGTCTCTGTTTCTGTCTTAAGCTGTGTCCCCCTCTCCCTCTCTCTGTCTCTCTCCTCCTCAGTGTGTGTGCGTGCGTGACTATCTAAGTATGACACTGGATAAAGTTTCAGTTTCAAGTTTCCCAAGGAGGCGTCACTGCGCTCGGACAAATCCATATACGCTTCACCATCTGCTAGGCAGATGCTTGACAGCAGCACAACCCAACGCGTTTGTCAGGCCTTGAGTGCATACTTATATATTTGTGTACCTATCAGAGTGGATTTCATTTTACATAATTTTGCCACTCGTTCGTTTCCAGTGCGCTGCGTGCGCGCTGCACACGGGACCATGGTTTATCGTCTCATCCGAAAGACTAGACGCTTAGTTTGATTTTTCAAACTTAGGAGAAAGGGCGAGAGGGGGATTCGAACGCACACCCTCAAGGACACAGGAGAAAACGAAAGAGAATGAAAGAGTGGGTGTTGGAAAGGGGTTATATGAACAGTACATTGTTGTTGTTGTTTTACGTGTATTGTTGACTGTTTGCAGAGATCGTCTGAGTGATTTTTGGTGTGTGTGTGTCTGTGTCAACGTCTGTGTTTGTACTTGTACAGGCGTATGCATTTTATGCCTGTCTGTGTCTTTCCAGCATCGTAGTCGGTGTCCCAATCATTGGGCTAACTGTTCTGTGGGGAAATCATACCTCGTCTCCTAACTTTTAGTGTGGGGGCAGAATGGCGTGTGGGTGGACGGAGGGAGAGAGAAAGAACCATAATAGTTTGGGGAGAAGGAATAGAGACAAGAGACGGAGGGGATGAAGGTGTGTTTGCTGTGTTATGCTTGGTGCCACTAGGACGGAAAGAGAAAAGAAAGACGAGAGGTCTGTGAATTGGTGGGGAGAAGAAGGGATGGAGGCAGAGACGGAGGGGTGGAAGGTGTATGATGTATTATACTCGTGCCCGCAAGGAGAAGGTCTAACATAAACCAGAACAGCTGACTGTCTTGTGACCCCTGATACCTAATCTCCCCTGTTATCGATTCGGTCTACAGCCATACATTACTTGTTTTTTGGTGTGTAGGGGGGAGATACCCATTCTTCAGGTACTTTTCTCCTCAGCTTTTACGGTCGCCTCGTGCCGGTACAATACCTGATTTACCACCCACCCCCACCCTAGCGAATTTTTTTAACGATTGCGAGTGAAATCGTCATAAGCTGACACAGTCGTGCGTGTGTTTTTGTCTTTCGTCGAAATGTGACAACGCCGACACGCGCGTGCACATACAAACACACATCGACACACATACTTAGAAAAACGCACACACACACATGCACAATCACTATGGCACATGCGCAGGTTTGCATACACGCACGCAAACGCGTACATAAACACATCTGCTTACGCGCGCACACACACACACACACACACACACACACACACACACGCACGCGCGCACACGTACACGCACGCACACACTGATCAAGTATTATGAAATAAAAATAATCCTTTCACCCTTCCCCTGTTTGGACATGGAGGGTGAAACGTAACAACATATCCATTGCATAAGTGAATAAAAATAAAGCAGATTCATTTGGTTATTTGACAAACAATAAAACTTAAAAGACAGTCAGCTTAGCTCATGAATCTGACAATGAAATAAAGGCAAAGGACATCAAATAACCATTTTTCCTATCTTCATGAATTTTCCCAGTTTCAAACTTTCTTCCCTGCTTTGAATAAATGACCAAGAAAAAAAAAATTTTCTTTCATTTATTTATTTATTTATTTTTAGGAATAGACTTCCTTCGGAGGTCATGAAATTTTGGATATTTCATTTGATCGCGAAACTCGTCTAACACCGTTACGACAAATGAGCAATTCTGGAGGAAGAGCATAACTACTAACTTTATCTAGTAATGTGTGACCTGTACATCTGAATTCAAATAAAGATATACGTATCTGGTAGCCTTCTTTCAAACGTTGTATCACAGATGAGTGACAAAGTCGCTGACAAACACCAAGAGGCAAATTATTTTTTGTCGCCTAGCCAGTTGCAATACTTAAAACATTTATTTCAGTGCTTTGTCAAAGCCTATACACATATTTCACCTTTAAACGAATTAACTGCCCTCTGATTAGCGAAAGCAAATGCATTACCCGGATTGTCTCCACCATGAAACAGAACAACTTCGATCTTTCATGGAGTTACGTCAAGTATCAATTTTTTTTTTTTTTAATTTTAGTATGGATTTTACAAAGTATTAGCAACAGAATGTTTTGTTTATTTCAATATTCAATCATATACAGGCATACGTTTAAGAGAATATTTTTGTCAATAGGTAAAATATTGTTCAAGATAATTTCCAAAATAAGAAAAGTGTACAGGATAAACTTGTCGGACACTCCAGAAACATTTCGAACGTTGTTTTTGTTTTTTTTGGGTTTTTTTGAGGGGGGGTTTCCTGCAGGAAGAAAGCTGCCCGATTTTATTCGGATATACAGATGAATACCCTACCAAGAATAAATAAAACACACATTCGTGCGGTCAGTCACCTAGAAACGTGAACATTTCCCAGCGTTGTATACCCCTTTAGTTAAATCGATATTGTCAATTATGGGGTAAATCAGAACCTGTAATTTTTTTTTATCCAAGTAACTTAGGTTGTCGAAATCAGTCAATCTTCTCCAATTTGTTTTTTCTTTTGTAGGTGTTTTACTGTAAATGATTAATGTCTGATTGCTTATTATTCGAATGAAAACTTGAAATGTTGCTTCTTTTTTTTTTGCTTTTTTTTTTGCGAGCCGAGAGATGGTGGGTATGTGTGAGTAGGGGGATCAGGGGGGGAATGGTGGGGGGGAGGCGGGGGATGCAGAGAGATTGATGGAGATGGAAAGACTTTCAGTTTTAAGGAGATCCATAAACACCACGTATCTGGAAAAGAAGGTTGACGGTGATGAAAAAGGAAAAAGGAGAGGGACGGAGAAAGACGTGAGTATCATCGCGCGCGCACTCTGTGTGTGTTTGTGTGTGTGTGTGCATGTACGTGTGCGAACGCAAAGGCTCATGAAGGGAGCAGGCGTGCGTGCTAGCACGGAACATTTATTGAGACGCTCCGCGGGAAGAGTGGCACTAGACGTGGATGTTGTGAATCCCTGCCGGAGCACAATGGTGTCAATCCGAGACAACGGGTTTCAGTGTCTCGTCTCTTCTTTTTTTTCCGCCTTTTTCTTTTTGCCTTTCTTTTTCCGTCTCTTTCTGTCTATCTATATAGATAGATATGTCTGTCTTTTTCTCCCCCTCCCCACCCCTATCACCCTCTCTGTCCTCTCTCCTCTCTCTCGCCCATCCTCCCTCTATCTATCTAATCTGTCTCTCTGTTCCAACATTACGACGCAACTATACACTGTATCTTTCCACAACGGTTGAAAAGAACAACATTGCTTAAGTTTTGTTGTACTTACAGTATTAATGAATTAGTGGTAACTATCCAGTTCATCCATTTTAATGTTTCAGAAGTCTGCACAATACCAAGGATTTGGAAGATGTTTTTCCAGTGTTTCGTAATATCGCGGATTTCAAGACTTTTTTTTTTTTTTCTAAGGTTGACCTACAGTTTACTTCCGATGCCAATTTTATGAAGATCAAGCGAGGACAGTCATGAATCCATTAGTGTGACACTACGTTTATCATCTTGGCAAATAAGTGCTCAGTAGTCGAATCTCTAGATTCAAAAGCTTGAAAATGAAAGACAATAGTGGTTTGAATCTAGTGTGTGAATGTGTGTGTGCATGTTTGTGTGGGGGTGGGAGCGTCTGTGTGCGTTCATCTGTGTGTGAAAGTCTTTATGTTCATTTCTTCTGCTTATTATTTGAAAGGAAACTAGCGAGGGTTTGTGTGCGGATGGGGAAAGTGAATTGCGGGAAGGGGGCGAATGATCATGAAAGGGTCAATGCCTGTGAGTTTCAGTTTCAAGGATGTGCAAAGCGTATTGACTAGTCCATATACGTTACACGTAATGATAATAAAATAAATAGATAAATAAAAAATAAAAGGAAAAGAAAATTTGTGGTGAGTGATGACGACGACGATGTTGAAAGAGACGACGACGAGAATGATGATCCTGATAATAGTGATGATGATGATGATGTTTACTGATAGCCAGCAGTCGTTGTTTCTTCTCCTGCTCCCCATTGTTGCCGAGAGGTGGCAGCGATAACCAGGTATCAGCAACACCATCGCTCTTTGCCGTCGCCTGGTTACGTGCATGTGGTGTGCTGTTTGTTAATGTTTGGCGGTGATGGTAGTGGTTGTAAAACGCTGGGCAAGTTTTTATGTGTGTCTTGTGTGTGTGCACCTGCGCATAAGCGTGTATGTGTTCGTGAGCACACGCATGCAACTTCTTTCTCCCTCTTTCTTCCTGTCTCATTCTCTCTTTCTTGTACTTTAATGTTGTTGTCTCGTTCGTCATTTATCAGATGCATTCCCCCGTCTCCTCGACGAAGGCGGCAGTACGTCGCAGGTCCTCCAGTCCTCCGTAGAGCTTCCGGGCCGCTGGGATTGGGTCGGGCCAGGTTTTCTCTCGGAGCGCTTGGTGGATCGGACAGGACTGCAGCAGATGTTTGTTGTCTGGCTGCCTACTCTGCAGGGGCACTGCTCTGTGTCGCCGAAACGGAGTTTCATTGCAGATTCTCTCTCTCTCTCTTTCCCTCTTTGTTTCTTTCACTCCCCACACCCACCCCCCGCCCACCCCCTCTCTCTCTGTCTCTCACCTGCATACATTTATTTATCGAGTGGTTTGAACAAAGCAATCCCAAGTTCAGTGAGTCTGAATAAATGATTATACTCCAGGCCTAGACTTTTCATGTATAGATAGATAAACTGATGGATAGATAGGTATGTACGTATATACTTGCGTGCGTGTGTGTGCCGAAAGATGAGAATGTTTAAGTTTTGGATGATCAACTGCCACACACGGTGTGTGTGTGGCTTAATCGATTACATGGGTGACTTGTGGTCGGATGTTGCGTTCTTCATAGCGTCCTTCTACCCTTCTAGCGTGTTACGTCACTCCATAGGAATCCAGTGAGGGGGGAAAAAGTCGCTGGCGTTGAACTCCTTCCAGAGGTCACTGCCTGGCCGCACCGAATGGCTGTAGTAGACCACCTGACCTCCAGTCAGCCAGCCTGACCACCAGCCGAACGTGCCCACAGACATGATCATGTGGTCACATAAGCCTAGCACCGCCATGTCCGATGCAGGCTCGTAGGTGCTGATGTCCTCGCAGCCCACGCTCGCCCTTGATGTCGGGGAGGCGACTTCCTCAGGATGACGTTCCTTTTCCCTGGTCCCCTGTGGCGTTTTCTCCTTAGGGTTTCTCTCTGGAGACGCCCAAGACTTGGTGACGGAGGAGATCGCTTTGGCTGTTTTCTGACGGAAGGCTCTTTGTCGGGGAGCTCCTTGATTGTCGGCCGACGTCATGATAGTGATGAAGGGGTTCTTTTTCAACTGCAGGTGACTTTGTGGCGAAGCTGTTCCAGAACTGGTCATTGAGACGAGTTCGGTGTTGTTGAAGAACATCCTTCCTGGATGAAACCCGGAACCGGTTATTGGACTTGTATTGGAGGACTTTTGGAAGGCCTCAGGCATTCCAGGACTGGGTGCTGGATTTGTACTGGTGTTCTTCTGGAGAAGCCTGTCTTCACGGCTGGTTGCTGTGTTGGGCATCGTGGCATTCGCTCGGAAAAATTCGTTCTGTTTTCGCAGATCTCTGCACAGAGGCAGTATATTCTTACGTATGTAGCGCTTGCTGTCTGATGAAATGACAAACACAACATGACGGAATTCCTTGATGTACCACTCCATAGCGTGACGGAAATACTCCACGGGAGCGGTTTGATACCCAAATTTCTGTATATATTCCAGTGTTAAGTCCCCTTGCCGCACATGCAAACCTACAAACGTAACACCCCTGCCAGACGTCTGGAATTTCCGACGAATCATTCCAATGGTGCTGTCAGCGTATTGGGCTGTGCTTCCATAGGGGGTGAACTGTCGTACAAGGTCGTCTTCCACATGGGCAAAATAGCGCCAGGACTGAAGGAATTTGTGTGTGCTAAGAGAGAGCACTCTCGGTCTTGACTGAAGCAAGGCTGGTTCGAACTTGCCGGAAAAGTGTTCCGCGACTGCCGTTGAATTCTGACACAGGGTGCTGCTGCTAATAATGTTGCCACTGTTAATCTCATCGTCGTTGTTGTTGATGGTGATGATATTATTACAGTCGATACAGTCGTCTTTGCAGCTGATCAAGGCCTCCAGCTTGAAGTACAGGAAAAGCGGGTTGGTCAGTTCCACCACCATGGTCCGGTTGTCGAGCCGAGCGATGCCCAGAGAGGACGCGTAGGCGAACATGTTATTACCCAGTCTGCCCGCCATCCCTACACACTGGTACAGCATGCTGCCACCGGAGAGGTTGTAGCCCTCGTCTCTGTTGAGGTTCTGAGGGAAAGGAAAAAGATTTATTCACACACGCACGCACGCACGCACACACACACACACACACACGCACGCACGCACGCACGCACGCACACACACACACACACACACACACACACACACACACACAATGATTCTGGGTATAAAGGAATATATCAAACACACCTTCAAATGACTACACAAATACACACATTTCGGCACGGTGTTGTTTTCTTGGGGAAGGCGCTAAAACCCCTATTTTCCTCACTCAGACCCATGCGTGAATAGATACCTGTCTTTGGTTGAGAAAGGTTAAAATGACAGAAGGAGAGGAATAAGCCCGGCCTTCCTATGTCAAGCCTTAGACACATTTGATATGAAAATACGCTGAACCACTTCACACCACATCACACTACAGAACAACACAATACAACCACCTTTACCTTATAGAAATCCGTGACACATAGTGTGCTTGTTCTCTTCACGTCACTACGTATTTCAGGTCCCGTCCTCACTCTTCTCACACCTTTTTTTGAAAAATAAAACCAAAACAAAACAAAACAAACAAGCAAACACACAACAATTCATAACAAAAACCACCACCACTACTACTGCTGCTACTGCTGCTGCTGCTGCTGCTGCTACTACTGCTGCTGCTGCAACAACTACTACTACTAAATAAGGACACGGGATGTATGGCATAACGCATCGAACACAATATAATGAGAATTCTGAAACAGAATGTATGTGTTGATAGCAGTAATATTAGTGATGATGATGATTATCACCATTAACATCATCATCATCATCTTCATTCTAAAATACGAGGGTCATTCAATAAATAAGGTGAATTTTTCGGTATAAGGACTTCTAATACAGATAGAAGCTTACTTTTTTTTGTTTTGTTTTTTGTTTTACTTCTTTTTCACATGGATTTAATTTGTTTTGCAGATTAAAAAAAACTTTGAGAGTTTTGGCGATTAACAAAGATGGCTGACCAAGAAGCATGCTCCAGGATTGAACAGCGGTCAGTTATCAAGTTTTTGGTTGCTGAAGGGTGCAAACCAGTTGAAATTCATAGGAGAATGTCAACTGTGTATGGTGCCACATGTTTCAGCCGAAAAAATGTCTACAAGTGGGCTAAATTGTTTAAAGAAGGACGGAGCAGTGTTGAGGATGAAGACAGGCCTGGAAGGCCTACAGAAGTGAGGTCTCCTGAGGTGATCGAATCAGTCAATGACCTCATTCAGTCTGACAGAAGGGTGACAGTGGATGACATTGCAAGGACTTTGAGCTTATCTGTTGGGACAGCACACAAAATTGTCCATGATGACCTTGGCTACTCGAAGGTCAGCTGCCAGTGGGTGCCAAAGATGCTTACTCCAGAGCACAAACAGAGGAGGGTCGAGTTGTCCTAGCAGTGTCTCTGCCGCTATGAGAAGGATGGTGATGAGTTTCTGAAGAAGGTGGTCACATGTGACGAGACATGGGTTTGGCACTATGAGCCTGAGTCCAAACGGCAGTCCATGGAGTGGAAGCACGTAGGCTCTCCAGTGAAGAAGAAGTTCAAGTCCCAGCGGTCCACGAGGAAGGTGATGCTCACCGTTTTTTAGGATACGCAAGGCCCAATCACCATTTCATTCCTTGAGAAAGGAAGCACTGTGAACAGTGCCAACTACTGTGAACTGCTGAGGCAGGTCAAGAAAGACATAAAGAACAAACGCAGGGGTCATCAGTCAGAAGGAGTCATCTTGCATCATGACAACGCAAGGCCTCACACAGCAGCCCGAACGGTGCAGACCATCAACGAGCTGGGCTGGGAACTGCTCCCTCATCCCCCTTACAGCCCAGACCTTGCCCCTTCAGACTTTCACCTGTTTGGTCCCTTGAAAGCGTTCACGAGAGGCACGAAGTTTGAAAGTGACGATGAAGTCAAAAGTGCTGTGAGCGACTGGCTGAGACATCAGTCCAAAGATTCTTACGCTGAGGGAATACGGAAGCTTGTGCACAGATGGGAAAAGTGTGTGACAGTGCTGGAAGACTACGTTGAAAAAAAAAAAGAAAAAAAAAGTAAGCTTCTATCTGTATTAGAAGTCCTTATACCGAAAAATTCACCTTATTTATTGAATGACCCTCGTAGAACATATGTATATTCTAATGTTATTATTTATGATAATAATATCATTAATAATAATGTCACGAATGACGAAGTGGTTGCGGAGTTTTGATTAAATTTTGCGAGTCGGTTTCGTTCCCTATCTCTTTTCTTACACAAGTGAAGCTGGCAGAGGCAGGTGGGTCGCTTGATTTTTTTTTTATGATACAGATTGAGGCAGGTGTGTTACTAGTTGCTAATGCACGATTTCTTTCTTCTTTTTTTTTTTTTCCATCGTACCGCGTGGTGGTTGAGCGTTTAAGCGCGGAGGAAGCTCAGGTCTTGTAACGTGTCGTTTGTTCAGTAAAGTATTTGTAACTCATAAAGATTAAAAGGGAATGTTTGCTTTTGAATTTTATTTCTGTGTGGATTGTTTGCATTGTGGCGTCTGGAGTGGAGTATTGTGGGAGAGTGCACGTCCGCTTTCGGACGCGTGACAAGAAATATAATAATAAATATCATTATTATAGCAAAAATAGTATCTGACTGGTTCTCATTTTAACATGATGCGACTTGAGCATTCAATGATATTCATTGCTATAAAACATTTCAACATATCTCCGGACAGTATCGGGTCAGTGTACTGGCCACCTTCAAGTTACATCCAGCCTGACGACATCCTCTAGCAAGTAAATAGCAGGATAATTCCAACCAACCATTTGTTTACCGCATTCTAAATTATTTAACATAGCTTACAAACAGGTGTTCATCGGGCTTTATTTCCTTTTCTTTTGTAATTCAGTATCTTACTCAGGCGGTGCGGGACTTCGATGTCGCTGGCTGACACTGGAATCTCCAGCTTCTCTGTGAAAATCTTCAGGCACTTCTGCACGCAGTTCTCCACAGTCTCCTGCCCCTGAGTCTCGCGGACGCCGTAGACTCGGATGTTTGCACAGTCTCCATTGCTGCTCCTGGCCACTGATTTTGTTTCTGAGGATGCCGTTTTCTTTGGAGTTGTGCGTGAGCTGGTCCTTGAGTTTTGCGTTCTCTTCGCGCAGTTGGTTCGCTTCAGCCGTAAGATTCTCTTTCTTGGTTTCAATGTCAAAAATTCTGCTTTCCACTTTGTATATTTTGTTCAATGTCAAAAATTCTGCTTTCCACTGTGTATATTTTGTTTTCTAAAGGTGCAGCTATTCTTTAAACTCTTCTTTTACTTCAGTCATTAATTTTCGTCTTTCAGTTGTTGCATGTCGTCTTTGCTTGGCAATTTCGTCATGGCAGCTTTCAATTCATAAATAGCTTCCTGCCAGGCCATTTCTTCTGTTGTATATTCAGTGTCTTTCCTTTGCTTCTTGCTGTTTTGATTTGCTCTGCCGCTTTGTTTTGTTTGCTCCAGGCTGACACACCGGTCAATGGTCGATGACGACGAAGGTTTCCTCTTTGCACCTCCTTTATTTCCGAAATACTTTAGGTAGTAGAACTGATTGTTTTTGATAAAATATGCCATCACAAAGTCGTACTGAAAAAATATAACTTGCTGAAATTAAATGTTCATCTTTTTACGAAGCTTGGGCACAATGCATCCCGTTCGCCAAACGTCGAATTACTGGCGTTGCTCCATTGCCATACGACACAGCACGCTTTCTCCTACCCTTTTTACCGCTGAAAAAAAAAAAAGAAAGAAAGAAAAAGAAAAAGGAACTCAGAATGCACTGTTGTCGGATTTCTCATGAAACACGTCCGTCATCGACGGTAGGCGGAAGTAAAGTCCTTCGAAACATATTCTTTGTCACTGCGAGCGAGTTTGCAACATATTTTGCTCCCAGATAAGATATATGTACTGACTTCCCTTTAAAGAAATAAAGAACATTAGCAAAACACGAATCACTCCTGTGTTCAATCAGAAAAAGGCATGAATTACTGCACACATTAGTTACTTTAAGCAACAAGAAAATAAAGAGTAGTATAGATTATCTGTGAATATTTACTAACAGAACATAATGCGTACTGACAGAACATAAAGCGTACTGCAAGTTTTTTTGTTTTTGTTTTTTGATAGAAATGGAATCACACAATGAACATTCGATATTCCAAAACAGGAAAAAAAATTACTTTATTTTGATATCGGAGCAATACATATTGTAACTAATATATACATGTAATCAGTTACCAGTATCAACTGCAGGAAATATTCTGTGTGTTATCAATCATGGTTGTTATCAACAACATTCACAATATAGGAATGGCAGCAAACGCGTTGTGTTGTATTTGGTGTGTGTTTGTGTGCGTGCATGTGTGTGTGAAAAGGGAGTTTTGGGGTTGATGGGTGGTGTGAGTCGGTAGGTTGGTGACTGGGTGGGTGTCCATTCCAGCAAAGATGACAGGGCATCACTTTCAGCAAACTTGAGCTTTGGAACGAGTTCACTGCGACCTTATCTCAAGGCAAATTTCAGTGGAAATGCTACAGACTTGAAACTGGCACGAAAAGGCCCAGCAGTTACGTGAACTGCTCGTCCCCATGTTCTTATATGCCCATTGTTGGTTGGGTTTGCAGTCTAAACTCATCTTTGTTTTAATTTCAAGTGCCTGGTAGAAACTTTTTACTCTCTTGGTTTTTGTTTGTCATACAGTGCGAAATTAATGAAAGATTTGTTGATTATCCTTATATCCATCTCTGGTTGTGACATTCCATTCTCATAGTCTGTTAGAAACTTTAGCTTCTACTTAGATGAAACACTCTCCATGGATGCAAATATATCAGAATAGAATCGCCGGTCTCTGATTTCAGTGTCTCTGTCAGAACAATATGCCATCATACCTTTCAGATCTTCTCCATCTGTACCAAGGACGCTTGACACCTGTCTGCTGACGGCTTCTTGCTCCTTCCTTGAGACCTCTGGTGAATACAAATTTCGTTGTCTTTGACCCCGTTGTCTGGCAGTTCCTTTTTTTTTCTAAGATCTTAATTAAAAACCTAAAGACGCACCATTTCTTTTTTAAACTCAGTTTATATCTCCTGATCTGTGCTCTTTTTCTTTCATTCCTCTCTCTCTCTCTCTCTCTCTCTCTCTCTCTCTCTCTGTAGGATGGCGGGGGTAATTAATTCTAACAAATTCATTTGGCTAGCAAATTGGGAAACATCTGTTCTTTTCACACATTACAGTCTTAATGCACTTTGGGAAAGGCACAAAACACTGTCCATATTCAAATAGTCGTGTAACTGTTCCGTATTTATTCTTTTTTTCACAAAACTTAGCACTTTTGTATGACTTGCTGGTACGTTGATTCGCAACAGTCATATTTACCAGTTTTTGTTTAAAATGGAAAGTTCTAGTAACATTGATTCATTCGTCTGCCAGGAGCAACAAAATTGTGCCATGTAATACCATGACATGTTTATTTTTCAGCCCTTCTTACTCATCCAAAACATTAACTCGTATCGTCTTTCCGCCCAGGTATGTCATATACAAATCACTTGAAAATACGCCTGATAATGGTTTTCTGCACCAAAACGTTTTGGCTAATATCCATACCGATAAGTTGTTTGGATATTAGTGAAAAGTTTTCATCATCCCCCCCCCCCCTCCCCCCCCCTCACGAGGTTTCTTGAAATGAACATGTCTTGTCGTGTCAGAAGAAGGGAAAAAAAGAAAAACAAGAGAGGCAAGACCTTCAAGACGCACTTGTGATACACTTAAAAAAAAAAAAAATCTAATCGTAAAAATGTGTTCTGTATTTGTTATTATAAAGCTTCCGGTTAAAAAAAAAAGAAAGAAAAAAAAGAAAAAGAAAAGTCCTAACCAGATTCGAACCCCGCGTGTTCGGGTGAGAAGAAACTGTCTTACTCATTACACTATCGTGGCTCCTTAACTGACGTTCTAAAATTTAATATTTAAACATACTTTTTTAAAGGGCGATAAATCGATTGCGGTATTCGCAGTGAGAACGCTGTTTAAATCATATTATTCTGGTGTATCTTGGGCATTCAAAAAATCTTTAAGGGCAATAAAAAAAAAAAATCTTTTTAAGTCCGGCATCGCCCCAATCACACTGCAACATTTATCCGTTTTCTCTAGATCTAGATAGATGTACAAGTTTAGTTACACCCGCCGGGAATGTAGTACGACACGGTCGATCGATTCAATTTCTCTTTTATGTTCATTCAAGTTTTATAGTTTTAAAGTTGTTATGAAAATTGAGTATTTTGTTAAACTAATAACATGTACAGCCAAGTACAAGTACTTCTAAACGTCTTATGAAGTGAAAAGGACTTCATTTTGAGAAAAGTCAAGACTGGAAAATTTTTCGTTTCATCAATTCAAGGGTATTAACTCGCATGGTTTACAATTTTTAACTGTGAATTCCGACTGATTCTGTGGATATTTTTATGGCAGTTTGGGGCATGATCCAGTAAGTGATGAGGCGTTCACAAATCTTTCTCTGAATAAATATTGAACGGTCTCCTTCTCCAACTTTCCATCACATGTTATCATGTATTGTCGATTGAATATAGGATTGAACGGGCAGGTCAACAACTTGAAACAAAATGGCGTCGTTCGCGTTCGCGAAGAATATTAGCATGTGCTTTGAATGTGTATAAATATGTGTACCAACTGTTTTTTGCCCATGACCTTCAGGGTTCAGCCAATAGATCTATAAAGTCCACTCGTCATATTGATTTTAGTATTTTCCGAAAAAGACCACTTGGGCGAATGAACATAGTGAAACCCTGTACGATGAGAGTAAAACACACAAGCTTTTTATGTATTGAGTATAATTTCAAAATGTAATGTTTAAGATGAGAAAGATCAGTTTAAAGCAAATTAAGTCCCCTAGCATTAATTACAGATTAATTTCCCTTTTTTACTATCTGCACCAAAACGTTTGCAAAATAAATAAAACTTCCATGCTTAGCAAAAGAAGTTCCTCGTAGAACATATGTATATTCTAATGTTATTATTTATGATAATAATATCATTAATAATAATGTCACGAATGACGAAGTGGTTGCGGAGGTTTGATTAAATTTTGCGAGTCAGTTTCGTTCCCTATCTCTTTTCTTACACAAGTGAAGCTGGCGGAGGCAGGTGGGTCGCTTGATTTTTTTTTTTTTATGATACAGATTGAGGCAGGTGTGTTACTAGTTGCTAATGCACGATTTCTTTCTTTTCTTTTTTTTTCTTTTTTTTCCCCATCGTACCGCGTGGTGGTTGAGCGTTTAAGCGCGGAGGAAGCTCAGGTCTTGTAACGTGTCGTTTGTTCAGTAAAGTATTTGTAACTCATAAAGATTAAAAGGGAATGTTTGCTTTTGAATTTTATTTCTGTGTGGATTGTTTGCATTGTGGCGTCTGGAGTGGAGTATTGTGGGAGAGTGCACGTCCGCTTTCGGACGCGTGACAAGAAATATAATAATAAATATCATTATTATAGCAAAAATAGTATCTGACTGGTTCTCATTTTAACATGATGCGACTTGAGCATTCAATGATATTCATTGCTATAAAACATTTCAACATATCTCCGGACAGTATCGGGTCAGTGTACTGGCCACCTTCAAGTTACATCCAGCCTGACGACATCCTCTAGCAAGTAAATAGCAGGATAATTCCAACCAACCATTTGTTTACCGCATTCTAAATTATTTAACATAGCTTACAAACAGGTGTTCATCGGGCTTTATTTCCTTTTCTTTTGTAATTCAGTATCTTACTCAGGCGGTGCGGGACTTCGATGTCGCTGGCTGACACTGGAATCTCCAGCTTCTCCGTGAAAATCTTCAGGCACTTCTGCACGCAGTTCTCCACAGTCTCCTGCCCCTGAGTCTCGCGGACGCCGTAGACTCGGATGTTTGCACAGTCTCCATTGCTGCTCCTGGCCACTGATTTTGTTTCTGAGGATGCCGTTTTCTTTGGAGTTGTGCGTGAGCTGGTCCTTGAGTTTTGCGTTCTCTTCGCGCAGTTGGTTCGCTTCAGCCGTAAGATTCTCTTTCTTGGTTTCAATGTCAAAAATTCTGCTTTCCACTTTGTATATTTTGTTCAATGTCAAAAATTCTGCTTTCCACTGTGTATATTTTGTTTTCTAAAGGTGCAGCTATTCTTTAAACTCTTCTTTTACTTCAGTCATTAATTTTCGTCTTTCAGTTGTTGCATGTCGTCTTTGCTTGGCAATTTCGTCATGGCAGCTTTCAATTCATAAATAGCTTCCTGCCAGGCCATTTCTTCTGTTGTATATTCAGTGTCTTTCCTTTGCTTCTTGCTGTTTTGATTTGCTCTGCCGCTTTGTTTTGTTTGCTCCAGGCTGACACACCGGTCAATGGTCGATGACGACGAAGGTTTCCTCTTTGCACCTCCTTTATTTCCGAAATACTTTAGGTAGTAGAACTGATTGTTTTTGATAAAATATGCCATCACAAAGTCGTACTGAAAAAATATAACTTGCTGAAATTAAATGTTCATCTTTTTACGAAGCTTGGGCACAATGCATCCCGTTCGCCAAACGTCGAATTACTGGCGTTGCTCCATTGCCATACGACACAGCACGCTTTCTCCTACCCTTTTTACCGCTGAAAAAAAAAAAAGAAAGAAAGAAAAAGAAAAAGGAACTCAGAATGCACTGTTGTCGGATTTCTCATGAAACACGTCCGTCATCGACGGTAGGCGGAAGTAAAGTCCTTCGAAACATATTCTTTGTCACTGCGAGCGAGTTTGCAACATATTTTGCTCCCAGATAAGATATATGTACTGACTTCCCTTTAAAGAAATAAAGAACATTAGCAAAACACGAATCACTCCTGTGTTCAATCAGAAAAAGGCATGAATTACTGCACACATTAGTTACTTTAAGCAACAAGAAAATAAAGAGTAGTATAGATTATCTGTGAATATTTACTAACAGAACATAATGCGTACTGACAGAACATAAAGCGTACTGCAAGTTTTTTTGTTTTTATTTTTTGATAGAAATGGAATCACACAATGAACATTCGATATTCCAAAACAGGAAAAAAAAAATTACTTTATTTTGATATCGGAGCAATACATATTGTAACTAATATATACATGTAATAAGTTACCAGTATCAACTGCAGGAAATATTCTGTGTGTTATCAATCATGGTTGTTATCAACAACATTCACAATATAGGAATGGCAGCAAACGCGTTGTGTTGTATTTGGTGTGTGTTTGTGTGGGTGAATGTGTGTGTGAAAAGGGAGTTTTGGGGTTGATGGGTGGTGTGAGTCGGTAGGTTGGTGACTGGGTGGGTGTTCATTCCAGCAAAGATGACAGGGCATCACTTTCAGCAAACTTGAGCTTTGGAACGAGTTCACTGCGACCTTATCTGAAGGCAAATTTCAGTGGAAATGGTACAGACTTGAAACTGGCACGAAAAGGCCCAGCAGTTACATGAACTGCTCGTCCCCATGTTCTTATATGTCCATTGTTGGTTGGGTTTGCAGTCTAAACTCATCTTTGTTTTAATTTCAAGTGCCTGGTAGAAACTTTTTACTCTCTTGGTTTTTGTTTGTCATACAGTGCGAAATTAATGAAAGATTTGTTGATTATCCTTATATCCATCTCTGGTTGTGACATTCCATTCTCATAGTCTGTTAGAAACTTTAGCTTCTACTTAGATGAAACACTCTCCATGGATGCAAAAATATCAGAATAGAATCGCCGGTCTCTGATTTCAGTGTCTCTGTCAGAACAATATGCCATCATACCTTTCAGATCTTCTCCATCTGTACCAAGGACGCTTGACACCTGTCTGCTGACGGCTTCTTGCTCCTTCCTTGAGACCTCTGGTGAATACAAATTTCGTTGTCTTTGACCCCGTTGTCTGGCAGTTCCCTTTTTTTTCTAAGATCTTAATTAAAAACCTAAAGACGCACCATTTCTTTTTTAAACTCAGTTTATATCTCCTGATCTGTGCTCTTTTTCTTTCATTCCTCTCTCTCTCTCTCTCTCTCTCTGTAGGATGGCGGGGGTGATTAATTCTAACAAATTCATTTGGCTAGCAAATTGGGAAACATCTGTTCTTTTCACACATTACAGTCTTAATGCACTTTGGGAAAGGCACAAAACACTGTCCATATTCAAATAGTCGTGTAACTGTTCCGTATTTATTCTTTTTTTCACAAAACTTAGCACTTTTGTATGACTTGCTGGTACGTTGATTCGCAACAGTCATATTTACCAGTTTTTGTTTAAAATGGAAAGTTCTAGTAACATTGATTCATTCGTCTGCCAGGAGCAACAAAATTGTGCCATGTAATACCATGACATGTTTATTTTTCAGCCCTTCTTACTCATCCAAAACATTAACTCGTATCGTCTTTCCGCCCAGGTATGTCGTATACAAATCACTTGAAAATACGCCTGATAATGGTTTTCTGCACCAAAACGTTTTGGCTAATATCCATACCGATAAGTTGTTTGGATATTAGTGAAAAGTTTTCATCATCCCCCCCCCACCCCCCCCCCCCCCCCCCCCCCCCCCCCGCCCTCCCTCTCACGAGGTTTCTTGAAATGAACATGTCTTGTCGTGTCAGAAGAAGGGAAAAAAAGAAAAACAAGAGAGGCAAGACCTTCAAGACGCACTTGTGATACACTTTAAAAAAAAAAAATCTAATCGTAAAAATGTGTTCTGTATTTGTTATTATAAAGCTTCCGGTTAAAAAAAAAGAAAGAAAAAAAAGAAAAAGAAAAGTCCTAACCAGATTCGAACCCCGCGTGTTCGGGTGAGAAGAAACTGTCTTACCCATTACACTATCGTGGCTCCTTAACTGACGTTCTAAAATTTAATATTTAAACATACTTTTTTAAAGGGCGATAAATCGATTGCGGTATTCGCAGTGAGAACGCTGTTTAAATCATATTATTCTGGTGTATCTTGGGCATTCAAAAAATCTTTAAGGGCAATAAAAAAAAAAATCTTTTTAAGTCCGGCATCGCCGCAATCACACTGCAACATTTATCCGTTTTCTCTAGATCTAGATAGATGTACAAGTTTAGTCACACCCGCCGGGAATGTAGTACGACACGGTCGATCGATTCAATTTCTCTTTTATGTTCACTCAAGTTTTATAGTTTTAAAGTTGTTATGAAAATTGAGTATTTTGTTAAACTAATAACATGTACAGCCAAGTACAAGTACTTCTAAACGTCTTATGAAGTGAAAAGGACTTCATTTTGAGAAAAGTCAAGACTGGAAAATTTTTCGTTTCATCAATTCAAGGGTATTAACTCGCATGGTTTACAATTTTTAACTGTGAATTCCGACTGATTCTGTGGATATTTTTATGGCAGTTTGGGGCATGATCCAGTAAGTGATGAGGCGTTCACAAATCTTTCTCTGAATAAATATTGAACGGTCTCCTTCTCCAACTTTCCATCACATGTTATCGTGTATTGTCGATTGAATATAGGATTGAACGGGCAGGTCAACAACTTGAAACAAAATGGCGTCGTTCGCGTTCGCGAAGAATATTAGCATGCGCTTTGAATGTGTATAAATATGTGTACCAACTGTTTTTTGCCCATGACCTTCAGGGCTCAGCCAATAGATCTATAAAGTCCACTCGTCATATTGATTTTAGTATTTTCCGAAAAAGACCACTTGGGTGAATGAACATAGTGAAAGCCCTGTACGATGAGAGTAAAACACACAAGCTTTTTATGTACTGAGTATAATTTCAAAATGTAATGTTTAAGATGAGAAAGATCAGTTTAAAGCAAATTAAGTCCCCTAGCATTAATTACAGATTAATTTCCCTTTTTTACTATCTGCACCAAAACGTTTGCAAAATAAATAAAACTTCCATGCTTAGCAAAAGAAGTTCCTGTTTGAACAAAAAATAAAAATGACTGCTCTTGTTGTTGTGTCAGAATATCAGATCAAAGTGCCAAGTTTAGAGAATTAAAAAAGTATAAATATAACAGTAAATACAGTTTGCATATAATTTGGCTTCTTTTTTTTATTTTTTTGTGCCCATCCCAGAGGTGCAATATTGTTTTAAACAAGATGACTGGAAAGAACTGAACTTTTCCTATTTTTATGCCTAATTTGGTGTCAACTGACAAAGTATTTGCAGAGAAAATGTCAATGTTAAAGTTTACCACGAACACACACACACACACACACACACACACACACAAAGACAACCGAGCACCGGGTTAAAAATAAATAGGCTCACTTTGTTTACACAAGTGAGTCAAAAAAAAAGGAAAAAAGAAAAAAAACAAAAGTGAAAAAAAAAAGAAAGAGAAGGGAAAAAAACTCTTGTCGTGTGTTGGATCTAGCACAAACTAACATAACGTTTCAATATATCTATTTAAAATATTCTTGAAGCGTTTCTTGTGGTTAACATAACTTGAATCAACTCACTTGGTGTACACACCGTCTAACTGCAATAGTGCGATAGACAATAGGAAAGAAAATGACCCAGAAATAGCAGATTACCGAAATTCAGTTTCTGCCTGGAGAGTTACCATTTACGTATCAAAGCAGAAAAGCTGTGATGAAGACATTGGGGATTGAAACTTTGATTTAGATCTATATTCTGGTCGTGAGAAACACCGATCGACGTGTCAGATCGGGAGAAAAAGTGGATCAGTAAGTCCATTGACATATATGCTATATGAACAGGTACACCACGACTCTCCCCACCCCCAACCCCTAAATGCCCACACCACCTGTTTTTGGTTTTGTTCCTTTAACTTTTCAATCAGCAGGTATTATACGTGTGAGCCATGAAGGCTTCGTCCCTTATTGTTCAATATTTGGAACCTGTGGCCTGAGATCTTTCAAATGAGATGCGATATGACAAGGCTTTCAGCAAAATATGTGTTGGCACTTATCGTTAGTATTTGTGACGTAATTAAATCATCAGGCCTGGCTGACCACACTAAAAAGGAAAAAGATCCACACACACACACACACACACGAAAACATGTGTCTGAGAGTACTGAATCTCACCGTTTTTGATCACGAAAAAGTGCCACAGCGAAAGCGAAACGATTTCCACGATCAAGCAAGTTAAGATAAACAACCGTTCCAGTCTCTTTGTCCTCATAGTTCTACACTGGATGTGGTATCGTTCTCCTCTGTTTTCGGCACTGCACGCTCGGGGTTAAATGAAAAAGTTCTTTCTGTCTTGGGCTCTTTTATCTTTCGTTCTTTCAAAAAGTTTTCCAGTTCACAAATCGTGACGTAAAAAGCCTTTGACGTTAAAATCTCCCGTGAAAACACTTTCGCCATAAAAAAAGAAAAGCTCTCTCTCTCTCTCTCTCTCTCTCTCAGAATGCAATTGCTCTACCCAGATAAGTGAAAAACTCCGTCAATGTACAATGAAAAACTCACTGCATTGTATGGATAGTATGTCCTGGCAAAAAAAAAATATGTGAGTCTCAGTAGAAGTGAAGGTAATTTGAGCATGTTGGAAATATGAGTACTCCATTGTTCCAGCCACACAGTAGCATGTTTTAGTAGTAGTAGTATAGGGACTGGCAGTCATCTGCCTAGACCTCTCGGCCTTTTTATGTCCCCATCGAATCTTCATCTTCACTTCTTCCATTTTGTTTTATTTATTTATTTTCATATTTTGTTTGTTGTTGTTGGGCGGTGTACACAAGTACACTTCTGCAAGAAACTTTGTTTTATTCATCATAGTCAAAAAATTTGTATACCTACTTTGATGCCAAGAGCAGGGATGCGCTTTAAGTGTTTGCTCCACGTCAGAAAATTTCTAGTCGATTCTTTGGCGGTAAGTACTTTGAACCCATTTTTAATTAATTTCACCTCCTCTTATGTAAAATATAGTCCTCAGAATAGTTGAAACCTTTGCTGCATTACTGAAATATGAACATAATTATAACTGAGTCTAAGTCATAGTTGGACTTCATATGGTCATTGATTCCACTTTTCTTCATTTCATCCTATTGTTAGCTAAGCAATATGTGTACCAATGCAAGTTAAACATAACTTTGCCTTTTCTGCAAGGTTTTAACAATAAACTTAAATACAGATATACAGTCGAATTAGGTAGGACCACTAATTTTTAAAAAGTTATCGGACAGGAACGAAACTTTACAGGCACAAAGATGTTGATGATATATAAAACCATGTAAAACTAAAGGCTGTATCTTCAATAGTTTTTGAGATATAGTTTCTTGATTTTTGCTGAAAATGGCCTATTTTACCAAATCGCAAGATTTGCTGTTTCAAAGAGCATAAACTTGAAACTACTTTTACTACAGAGATAAAATTTGATAAATACTTTATCTATAATACTTGCATTTAGCTTAATTTTTTTTGCTCCGTCAGTATTCTAGATTTCATGAAGACCAGATCTGACCCCTTACTACTTGTCATTGAAGACAAGCAAGTAGCCTGAGAGATCATCAGCGACTTTAAATTTCTCGGACTGATCATTTCCAACGTTTTGAAATGGGAAAAAATACGGAAAAAATTGTTAAGAAAGCACAACAGCGCCTGTACTTTCTTCGGCGCCTCAAAAAGTTCGGAATTAAAAAAGAAATCATGTTTGATTTCTACCGAGCAGTCATTGAAAGTGTGCTAACCTTTGCTATTACTGTTTGGTACGGAAACATTTCCAAGGCAGAAGTTGCAGCCCTTAACAGAATCATAAAAACTGCCACCAAGATTACCGGGGCTGATCTACCTTCTCTAGAAGACATATATTATTAGCGGCTACTCAAAAAACAAAACAAAAAATCAATCAGCCAGGACAAATCACATCCAGCTTTTGGGATTTTCGAGATGCATCGCTGGTTGACGGTACAGAAGTATAAGGACGAAAACCAATCGCTTCGCCAATAGCTTTTTCCCCAAAGCAGTCAATTGCCCTGTCTCTCGAACAAATCCATTGTGATAAATAGAATTGTGCAACCAACAACCATCTACCTGAATATCTTGTCATCAGCCCCATCCACATCTAATATGCAGCTTCTGTTCAAACGTGTGTGTGTGTGTTGTGTGTGTGTGCGTGCGTGCATGTGTGTATGTGTGTGCAATGCGTGCATGCGTGAGTATGCACAAGTTTTTATACTGATATGCACTTGTATGTATCTTATTTCTACTGTATCTGTGTGTGTATGATTTTCGATTTATGTTCGTATCTTGATATGTACTACCCCCCCACCTCCCCTCCCCAATATTCCTTGTCACCCCGGTACACTTGGTAAGAAAGACATATTCTGTTTTATTCTATTCTACTCATAGTCTTTCGGTTCTTGATTAAAAAAACGGCCCGTTTGGAACTTTTCACAGTGGAAAAATGGGTAAATAATGAAAATTGTTAGTATGATGATATTTCATCTGTAAAGGGTTCAAGAGGCATTTCCTGTTGGAAAAAAAGAGGTATCAAATGATTATAAATGTGTTATGTAGCTGTTTTCGTGTTTTTGTTTTCGTGGAAAGGGGGGCAGTTCTAGAGGTGGGGTAAAGAGTTATTAAACACACACAAACTGACAAAGCCATTCAGGCATAATTCTATTTTCACATGATGGACAAATCTTTTTTATGATGTATTATTGGTTGCATTTGTCTGATTACATTTTTTTAATGCAGTGTGGTGCGTTCTGTTGCATGTGTAATATGTCTTTAGTACACGATACACTTTATTCTTGGACACAAATATTGTATGAATGAAGCTGAAATGAACCATGTCTGTTGTTCAAGCCAGGATTCTTGTAAAGTCCATCAATGGCTGAGTTCACAACTTTTTTTTTTTAAATAATAATAACAATAATAAGAGCAGCGGGAACAGCCCATATTTTCAGATGAAGCCAACAGCTGGTGTGACCTAATTCTAATTCCAATCAAAGATGTTTGTGATCATATTGTACAGCCTGTCGTGCATTATTTCTCAATAAAATCACATTCAGTGGATAAACAAAAAATTGATCTGCACTTGCTGTTTTTATTTTTTGTGTGAATGTTGCTTGCGATGATGATGGAGTCTCCTGTCGGACCGACGGATGAGTAGGCAGGCAGGCTTATCTGTCAGTGGTGTGTCCTCATATGGGAGAAGAGCCCGATTCTAGATGCGCAGCACTTCCCACAGGTGTTGCAAGGGAAAACATCTCCAGACGTTGAGCCCTGCTTCCTTCACTCACGCTTCTCCTTAACGGCCAGCGTTCTCTTGTTTTCAAACGTCTTTATGCCACTAGAGCACAGCATCCTCCAGCGAGAGCGGTCAAGGGCATCAGTTTCCCAGGAAGCGATGTCTATGTCACAGGCTTTGAGGTTTGTCTTCAAGATGTCCTTGAAGCGCTTGCAGGGTCTTCCAAGTTCGCGGTGGTCTTCCTTCAGCTGGCCATACAGTAGCATCTTCAGGATCCTGCTGTCTGTCATGCGGACAATGTGCCCTGTCCAGCGTAGCTGGCACTGGATCAGCAGGCTTTCGAGTGCCCAAATTAACTCCCGCGAGTTACTGAAAAATAAACCTTAGATACTTGAAGTATTTTGTGGTTTTTTACTTACTGAAATCTTAGTCATGCATTTCTGTGTCATTGCTTCTGTTTTAATCAACTTCCAAGTTAACGTGCTCAGATTTGTATCAGTTTCCCACATCTGTCTCACCGCTGAATGTATTCTCACTGCCACATTTTGTCATGGCAATATCGATGAACTGGTTTTAGCCAGTAGGTGAGATGCTTGACTATCACGGCCTTAGCAGTCGGTTAGGCTCAAAGCACCATGATTTGATTTGATTTGGCTTGACTGTCACAGAGTGAGTTATGTCGTCAGACGGGGGGGGGGGGGGGGGGGGGGGGGTGATGTCCTGCATAACTGTGTTCGTTCTCTCAGAACAGGCAGCACTGAAGTTCCAACCAAAATGACTCAGCAGTAGCACAGGTCTTCTTCATGCTTGGTGGCTTCGTGTCGACCCGACATGGATAACTCCCATCGCCGCTTCAGTGCAAGGAGTTACATTCCTGAAATAGACATAAGGCGAGGAGTGACGTAAAACAGTGATAATAACGCCGTGCGATGTTCGTCAGACATTAACAGCATTTAACATCATGCGTACCAAATTTGTACAGTATTACAACGATCACAGTAGACTGTCAAATGCTTTAACAAGAACATTTTTGTGAATCACTTTTAATCATGGGGAATGTGAGTCAGGGGTAGGTTTGAGCGATTGTGTGAGGGACTGGGGGTGGGTGGTGGGGCCACACCAAGAAGAAAGTCTGCTGCTGTCAGAAGGAGTTCAGAGCTAAATAACGTTTAATTCATGGACGTAGCTGCGCTTTCTGAATGATCTGCCCAGTGTCCACTCAACCCCTAAAAAATAAACCTCCTGGTGCAGATGCTGATTCAATTACGAGATGGTCTCTACAACGAGGGCCCCATCCTGCGCCTGACCGGAGATTATCTCTATGAATGATTAGTCTCCAGCTGAGGCAGCAGCACCTAAGGATGATGAATGGCAAGCTGGTGATCACAGCCATTGTCTCGCTGAATGCAGCCGTCCCCTTCCCCTTCAGTTGTTATCCTCCTGTGTTATCTAGCCATTCTGACATCGATTCCGCCAATGGCGGAAAATCAACGCACTTTCCTTTCGACAAGAAACGTGAGACATATGTCAGATGTATAGTCCACAGTTGTCTAATATTGATGTAAGGCAAACATAAACCTCATCGGAGAAGTATGAAGGGCAGAATTAACAGGCAGTTTGAAAGCTGTGGAGAATGACGTGATATTTACGACACCAACTCCCCCTCTGTATTTCATCGCCACTTCAGCTCCACAAGTAATATTCCTGTTGTCAACATGAGATGGTACTTTACGTGAAATGATGATGACTTTGGGAATGTTTGCCAGTAGTCAACACCATGCAGCTGTCCCCATTATACTTACAGATTCAAAATTAGAATTACTTCTAGTTTAGCTTTTCTGAACCATATTGATCTCGTTGGTCTGAGACATGAGTGGGGTGGGGGGGTGGGGGGGGCGAGCATTTGGGAGGGGGTGGGTGGGCATGGGGTGTTGGCAGCAAGTAGAAGACCTGTTTTCAAAAATACGGACTTGGAGACAGCTTCAAATCTTGAACCAGTGCTGCTTTCCTGGTTTTCCGCTGATTCAGTAACAAGGAGGTCTCTATGAAGCCACCTCTTGCGCCCGACCGAAACTACTTTCTTCAGATGATTAGTCTCCTGCTGAGGTGGTAGCATCAAAAGACGAAGGATATAGGAGGAGCAGGATCACAGCAAGAAGCGGAAGCCGCCCCCTTCCTCTGTCACCACTGTGGGCTGTCATTTTCTTCGTTATGATTTTGAATTCACGGAGATGAAAGACCAGAGCAATTTGGGCAGGGTTGTAATGGTGTTTTTGAAGGGGGTGGGGGGCGTTTTAGTTGTTCTCGGTTTCATTGACCGTATGATCGTGGATGGGCTTGTGGATGTGTGCGGAGGAGTAGAGAGGGTGGAATTCGTATATATGGTCACTGTTTGTCTATAAATATGTTATGAAATATTTGGCCTCACGACGACCTACTGACCAACGTGAAGAAATGGAAACTGAAATGGTATGGTCATACCACAAGATCAAACGGCCTTTCCAAAGTTTTCCTCCGAGGAACGGTAGAGGGGAAGAGAAGAAGAGGCAGACACAGGAGCGGACAGGGCTGACATTTGCTGAGACACAATCACTCACACATGATAGTCCAAAATGGAGAAGGCTAGTACCCAAGTAAACACCGTGGTGTCTCGACGGTTCACCTTCGAGCTAAGGGACCGAGGCAAGGCAAGGAAAATGTAATGACAAAAGAATAATACCCCGCAAAAAACACAAGTATGTGTGTGTGTGTGTGTGTGTGTATGATATACTTAGCGTTTTGCAGCTTTATTTTTTTGCCATTGGATTTCATTCATCCATGTTCGTCGTTTTCCTGTACTTTGTTTTTTCCTGCTCCTTGTCCTATTTTCTCGCGCACTTAGGTCTGAAACTGGCAAATGGCAGCAGGGACTGAGGGGGAAATGGGTGCTCCTGTACTGTTGCTTTTGTTTCCTTATCACTGTCGATGATGATGATGGTGATGGTGATGACAAAAAAGAGCAGAACACCATGTGCTTATTCCCTTCCAACACTACCTTCCTCTGCATCCGCCTCCAGCCACCTGCCAACGCCCAACTTCAGCAGCAACATTCACCTGTCTGTCTGTCTGTCTGTCTGTCTGTCTGTCTGTCTGTCTCTCTCTCTCTCTCTCTCTATATATATATATATATATATATATATATATATATATATGTAGCAAGATATACAGTTTTGTTCTGAACAAACGTATCAGTAATTGGATTGATGTGCATGGTCTGATTGGGGAAGAGCAGGCGGGTTTTAGAGCAGAACACAGTACAACTGACCACGTGTTCACATTGTATGCCATGGTACAAAAGCAGTTGCTTAGACACAGAAAATTATATGTCGCGTTTATTGATTTTAAAAAAGCTTTTGATAGTGTTTCCAGGAATAAATTATGGGTAATTTTAAAAAAGAATGGTTTAAATGGTAAAATACTGCAGGCTCTGAAAAGTATGTATGAAATAGTTAAAGCAAAAGTACGAGTTGGTGGTGATTTCACAGACAGTTTTATGTGCCCTCGTGGCCTCAAACAAGGTGAAGTATGTTCTCCATTACTTTTTTCTTTATTTATTAACGAATTGACCTCAGATGTGCTTGCGGGTGGCATGCATGGCATCCAGCTTTCTCCTGATTTTGTCCAGCTCTTGATCTTACTTTTTGCTGATGATGTAGCTCTGCTATCCGATACCCCAATAGGTCTTCAAACTCAGCTGAATATATTGTATGACACAGCAAAGCGACTTGATTTAATAGTCAATTTAGAAAAATCTAATGTGGTGGTGTTTAGAAATGGTGGCTACCTTGGTGCGAACGAGAGATGGTTCTATGGAAATGAACTTTTGAAAATTGTAAATGTATATAAGTACTTAGGTATCTTTTTGTCAACCCGCCTTAGTTTTACAGCAACATTAGAAGATCTTGCAAGTCGTGCCAGAAAAGGAGTCGTTGCTATCATTAGAACACTTTGGGCGATTGGAGAACATTCCCCTGGTATCTTTTTTAAAATGTTTGACTGTCAGATACAACCTGTGTTGACATATGGAGCTGAAATATGGGGAGTTACAAAAAATCTTGAATTAATCGAAGGTGTACATCTTTTCGCTTTAAAAAAGTTTTTAGGCGTACATTCAAAAGCTCCTAGACATTTGGTTTATGGTGAAACTGGTAGATTTCCACTCTATGTGATGACTTATGTTAAATGTATTAAGTTTTGGTTACGTCTACTAAAATTAAGCAATGATCGATTCCCCAAGAAAGCATACAATATGTTACTACATCTGCAAACACAAAATTATATCACATGGGCTTGTAGTATTAGAAATGTTTTGTACATGTACGGCTTTGGTTATGTGTGGGAGGCACAAGGTGTTGGTAATGAATGTGTGTTTATTCGTTGTTTTAAGCAACGGTTAATTGATTGTGCAAAGCAAAGCTGGCATTCCTCACTGCTGTCACATGAATTCTATCGAGTGTATTCTGTTTACAACCAATCACTTACAACACCTCCGTACTTACTGGTCGTGAAAAACTTTTTTGTACGCCGTCTACTTTCACGATTTCGAATGGGTATGTCAGATTTGAATTGTCGCTTTTTACAGTATAATCCTGTTCCTGGTGATAAGAGAATGTGTAGTTTTTGTCACACAGCCCTTGAAACAGAATATCACTTTCTTTTGGTTTGTCCAGTTTATCAGACTCTAAGAGAAGAACATTTACCTGCCAAATATCACAGAAACCCAACCTTGTTCAAATTTGCCGCTTTGATGTCCTGTGTGTCGGAATCTTTAGTTGCGAAGTTATCGTTTTTTGTATGCAAGGCTTTTGGCGTGAGAGCGGAGCTTTTGTACTTGGACAAGAGTGGATGAATATAGGTATGCATTTTGTTACCCTGTGGCGTATACGTCAACCCCCCATTCCCCTTTTTTTCCGATTCTTGCAATTTGTAATTATTTTTTTGTAAGTTTTGTTAGCTTGTCAGCATTTCACTTAACCCAGATCGCTGGATCTGTGTGTTTAGCGCGCGAGCGTGCAAGTGGGTGTGTATATACGTGCGTGCATGTGTTTGAGGGAAGGGAGAGGAGAGGGAGAGAGATAATGAGAGAGAGAGAGAGAGAGAGAGAGAGAGAGAGAGAGCTTGCAAGTCACATGCGCATTGATATATTATTCACACTATTTGATTCATTATGTAATATTTTTGTTAGTGGCCCACTCCTTTGTTATGGGCCGGAGGCCTAACAAATAAACCCTTGTCTTGTCTCTCTCTCTCTCTCTCTCTCTCTCTCTCTCCCTGTGAAGGAAAACAGGGTGGATTCCACTGCTTGTACCGACAGGCCCTGTCTTACGGTGCCGATAAGTGACTGGTCTCCTGCCTCCTCCAACCACTATTCCTCCTTCAGCTTCTTCCGCCGCCCCTTCCCCCCACTCCCCTCCAACCCCTGTTGCTTCGACCCGTGGACACATCTTGTTTGTCTGTTGCATGTATTGTCATGCACAACAGCCAAGCCTACGACAAACCATTTTGTTGTTGTTTTAGTTGTTGTATTTGTTTATTTTTATTTTCACCAACTCCTTGGATATGAAAGCATAATGATAATTCTATTTTACCAAGAGGAAGACAAAGCTAGCTGAACGCCCAGACATTGCTGAACAGTGTCCCTGCGATTAACTAAGCCGTTTCTGGTTTATGCTGTACGTAATTTTGAATCGGAACAGCCATCAACTACTGAACAGCACCGAAGTTACTGAGCGGCAGCGCATGATGTCTTTAGTGTTTGGCTTAATGGCAGCCTAATATTAACAACTCCCTGTGGACTGCTGATACAGGGTTACGACAGAACAAACCTGGGCATGGCTGTGTATGGATTAGTGGGGTGGCTGTGGTCGGGATGAGAGGTGTATGGATACTGTTACTGAAATGGCGTGGAAGATAGGGCAGAAAAAAAGAGAGAAAAATCCCCAAAGATGTCGATCTCTTGGGTGCTTTGTAGTCCATGGCTGAGCATGGAAGAGGTGCATTGTTGATTGTTGCAAAAAATTGATGAGTATGGTCTGCACTGAGGACAGCCGTGAAAGACTGAGATCGTTGTTAGATGCTTAGAATAGTTTGTGTTATCCTCATGACTGTTGTCTTCTCTGATGATAGCTGTGAAAGACTGAGATCGTTATGGTTGTTTTTGTTGTTGTTATTGTTAGACTCTTTTAGAATAGTTGGTATCATCCTTATGACTGCTGTCTGCACTGATGACGGCTGATATCGTCGTCGTCGTTGTTGTTTTGATGCTGTTGGTGTATGTTTAGAATAGTTGAAGCCAAGAGTGTTGTGAATACCTGTTGGAAACAGGGACAGGGGCTTCAAGCTGTTACAATCTAATCAAAGAAGAAGTCAAGAACAGGAGGAGAAGACCCCCACCCCTCCACCCCCCACCTCTCCCCTCCCCCTCTCCATCCCCGCCATGGTTAGTTCCCAGTCAGACTGACAGCGGACGTTGTCTGGCTCGTCTTGTGAAGCTGTGAGCAGCCAGTTTCTCTTCTGTTCCAGCCATGTGCTTCTTCTTCACTATCATCATGCTGATTTCGCATGACACAGCTGTTTGCGTCTTTCATGGCTTTTTGTCCCTGAAAATTAAGACACAGAGATTATTTTGCCAACGATGTATGGCATTTAAGGTTGAAATACATATTACTGTATTATCATATCTTAACGCAAGGCATTTAGAAGTATTGTATTATCATATCTTGATGTAAAACATTTAGAAGCATTTGCTGATAATGTTTTTGTCAGTTAGAAAGAACACCTGATTGATTTGATTGAATGAAACAATATATTCTGGAACATTTTATTTGGAAACATAAAACACGATGACCGCTAAATAATGGTGGAGAACAAAAAGGAAACCAAATCTTCCTTCGACTGAGGTATGAAGAATATTTTCATTGAAAAGAAAAGGCCTGAGTAACATGTAAAAATGTACAAGTACACAAACTGTCTTAAGATTTTAGAACTTAGAGAGCCTGATGTTAACATATGCCGTGCTGGAAACAATACGCTTACGTTCAAAAGAATGCTGCTGTTGATGTGATATTGTTACACGCCACTTGCGAGAGAAGAACAAACTTTTCCATTATGGCCTTGGCTGGCCTGTTTCAAAAAATGAGTCTTCTTGAAGGACATACGAAATGTGTTGAAAATGTTGTGCCTTAAACTGATACCCAGTATTGAGTTACTGTTACGTTTATCACATGACGCAGGAAACAAAATTGATTTTTTTTTCTACTGATGTCGAATTAATATATTACAGCATAACGTAGCAGTTGCATTCTCAAGAGAACCGAGGTACACTTGCAAACTGCAGAAACGTATTCCGAGACAGTGAATGCTTAGATTTTGAGAAAAAGAATGTTCCCATATTCCAAAATAAATGAAATGTTACGTTTCGCACCAGCACTGTAAATCTCACAGTGAGTGTAGTAACGTTATCTTCATTCTCCTTGTTATTTTGATGGAAGAATGTTGATTAAGCGGTTGTCATGCGTGTATTGCTTAGGACTGTCTTGTTAATAACTGAACGATGTTCGTTGTGCTGATCTTGCGAATAGAAAGAGAAACAGAATAGAAATATGTACTATTATTAAAGTTATATGCTGAAGCACACACACACACACACACACACAACACACACACACACACACACACACACACACGCACGCACGCACGCACGCACGCACACACACACACACACAACACACACACACACACACACACACACACACCAAAGCAGAACAGAACGAATCAAAATAAACAAACAAGCAAACAAATCAGACAGTGAGAAATAACAGATTCAGTTCCATTTCTCTCTCTCTCTCTGTCTCTCTCTCGCTCTCTCTCTCTCTCTCTCTGTGGATCAGCCAGTCTGGTGTAAACAAGGAACACAGTGTGGAATCATCAAGGGGAAGTAAGTGGCTCCGAGCTATCGACGAGTGTTCCCCCTCCTCTTTCTCCTCCTCCTCCACCTTTTCCTGTCCTCTTCAGTCCTTCCTGGCCATCCTAACCTCTCAGATTTCGATTCCTCCTCATGTAGCAAGTCCATGGGCGAGGGAGTGAAGAAGAGCAACCTTGACATTCCTGAACAGTACATGTATTCAACAAACAAGCGAACACACTACAAAGTTTACATTTGTAGCCTTCTTCTCATATATAAATGGTACTACAAAAGACAGGTGAATATTCGACAAAAAGTGTCTTCATTGCAAAAACTAAGATGAACAGATATCACACAGACATACGTACACGGACACACACACATACATGCTCGCGCACTCACGTATATGCACGAGCACACGCACATGCATATATGCAATCATACATACATCTATGTGTGCGCGCGCGCTCACGCACACACACACACACACACACACACACACACAAGGAAAAAAACGCGTGCGCGCGCACACACTATAACGGAATGGGGGAGGAAGGCATTAATGTATGAAATGATTCTTTCACTGTCGCATTTTCCGTTCTGCGAATAGTTTGCTTTTCCCCACCATTTCAAGTGCTGCTGATTACGTCAGTAACATGGCGCAAACGTATCGTGCTCTCTGTCTCTGTCTCTGTCTCTCTCTCTCTCTCTCTCTCTCTCTCTCTCTCGTCAATTTCACAAGATATGAGCATTATTTGTTGTTCTTCGAACGTTTCATCGCATTTTGTTGGCTGCACACTCGTTACATTAGTAGGTTAATTGTTTTGTTGATTCGTCATTTGGAAGTGTACTCCTTTTCGTCAAGCCATGTTGTCTGTTTATTTTATGAGAAAACACCACTCTGTAAGTATTCACTTGAGGGTCACACGCGAACAAGCACATACAGAGGCCGACATGGGTGTCAGTAGAATAAATGGATGTGGCTGAAGAACATTGGTCTGTCGTTTTACGCAATTTTCGCTTTCGAGCTTGGGTGGAGGAGGTGGTAGCTGAGGGGGTGGAGGCACTCTGGGAGGAGGCAAGGATGGGCAGGTGAAAGCCAAAATGGGATGATGGAATGAAGTGGTGTACATGACTCGTTACCAACACACACTGCGCACATATGTTTTTCAAACTGTAAAAGCACTAATTATTTGAGCAGACGCTTCTCCACCTATTCCGAAACACCTGAAGTATTATTTGACACACCAGTGATTGCGTCAGACAGTTCATGCCAAGAGACCCTCCAGACAATGATATAACAGCTGACGTAGGATCATCCCTGCCAAGGGAACCTCCAGCCAGTGATAGCGCGTGACACATCCCTGGCAAGGGAAACTTCAGGCCATTGGATTGTTGTGTTGCATGAAAACAGAAACTGGGCAGAGCGCTTTTTTCCGCTGAAGGAGTGCAAGCCAAACTGCATTCCCCTCGCTTCAGACATGGCGAGCAAGCAAGGAACGAAAACAAGAAAGGCGACAGTACACCATTATTCGATCAGATGAGTTCGACGAGACTACATTCTGAGGGAAGACTTTCTGAAAGAATGCAATGTTCCTCTTACGACGTTTATGGGGAACTTATTTTCAGCAATTTGAAGACGAGACCCCCCAGCCTGACTGGTTAATTCAAATAAATTCTCAGAAAAATGTTTGTATTTTCTCGGGCTGATGAATGTCTGGACGAAAAGAGAGAGGAGAAAATAACAAGGAGAAGGAAATGAGTATTATTTCATTTGAAAAAGCAGGGTCATAGGTGTTAATCTTTTTCTTTTTTTTTTAATTATTCGAAACCTTAACAAAAATACAGTTGTCCTTCTTGCTCTCGCCCAACTTTCTCTGCCACTCCTTCCCCCTCACCCTTTCTCTCTCTCTCTCTCTCTCGCTCTCTCTGTTTCTGTCTCTCCACTTGAGGCCTTTTATCATCTTACCACTTTACGTCTCTGTCTACATTTCTTTTGTCTTTCTAGTCCACTTTTTCTGTTCAGTTTCACGTTTTTTCATAAGAAAGGTCCCATCAAATATTGGGAAAATATTTGGACTTGTTGGCTCCTGTTATTTTCTAAATCACTCTCTCTCTCTTTCTCTCTAAGGACCTGGATTTATCAATCAGCTCTATTTTTCAACCCTTCTTTCCTTTACTTTTGGAAAACGAAGACACCAAGGCGTAGATTTATCATTCAACACTGAGCCATTCAGGTTTGTGGATCGGCGTCAGTTTTTTAATCTTGGGTTTTGTTTTCAAAGAGTTCCTTTCAGTCCCCTGTGAATTATTAGCCCTTGTCACTGGCCCCATAGGCCGTGTATGATTTTTCATTAGATTTCGTGTAAAAGGTTTACGCTACTATATTCAAGATTGTGTTTTTTCCCTCCAGAAAATGCTCCTGTCAGCTTTTGAGAGATATTTTACTGACATAAGAGAGATTCCTTCAATACTATGGGGAGTTTCTTTTTGCTTAAATGAGAATGCTGCTCTGAAATCGGCGTCAAGGAGCGAGTAGAAAGCCCGATGAGCACTCTACAGTACGAAACAGTTTTTACTTGCTGTGCGTGTTAACCTCCCCTTCGGATTAACAAAATGGCCAACGTGAGCATTAAAGAGGGACAGTGGCCTGTATATGGTTAAAATACATGTATCCCCCTCTTTCTCTCTCTTCCCCATCTCACCCCTTCCTTCTCTCCCCTCCCTCCAGCCCCCACCCTCTTAGTATGTCTGTCTGTCTGTCTGTCTGTCTCTCTCTCTCTCTCTCTCTCTCTCTCTCTCTCTCTCTCTCTCCCTCTCCTGTTCTTCCCGACTCGCTGTCCATCCTCCCCCGATTTGTAATAAACCCATTGACGAAAAAAGCACTGCTGCCTTGTCATGAGGAGAATTACTTCTGAACCATTCACGTGAACCGCACTTTCCACTTCCATTGAACCCACCCGTCCACTTGACTCGCACCTGACGACGTGGCGAGGCGGACAGATGAAGGGAGTGATAAACTCTGGAACGATGGCACCTTGGGCTGCTGCTGCTGCTGCTGCTGCTGCTGCTGCTGCTAAGGCTAATGCTGTGTGGCCCCGCGGGTTAGAGCTTGCAGTTCGAGCCCAGGTGGCTGTACTTGAATGACGTAGCTGGTGTGTGTAAGTGTGTCTGTCTGTCTGTCTGTCTGTGCCTGTGTGTTTTGGTGCGCGAGGGAACCTGGAAATGCAGAATGCCGGAGGATTTATCATATTTTGTTTCGTTAAGATCTTTTGTGGCTGTCTTTCCTTCTTTCGATAAAGATTTTTTTCATCTTTGTGTCTTTTTTCCTTTTTTTTTTTTTTTTTTTTTTTTTGTAACTTGGTCGACTTTTTATGTCAAGTGGTATTATTTTTCTCTGCCTCCGGCTCTTTCTTCTTTACGCGTATTTTTCCACTTTTTCTTGTCTCGTTGCCTTCATCTGATGCTGTTTCTGCTTAACGGTCTCCTTCTTTTCTTCCTGTAATGTTTATGTGCCTCTCTTTCTCTGTCTCTCTTTCTGTGTCTCTTTCTGTCTGTCTGTCTCTCTCTCTCTCCCTCTCTCTCTTTGTGTTTGTCTCTGTCTCTCACTCGCTGTCTCTGTCTATCTCTGTCTCTGTCTGTCTGTCTGTCTGTCTGTCTCTCGCTCTCTCTCTCTCTCTCTCTCTCTCTCTCTCTCTCTCTCTCTCTCTCTCTCTCTCTCTCTCTCTCTCTCTCATCAGTTCCTTCGCTTTTTCATCTGTCTGACTCGATCTATTTCATTGATGATTTTCTACGCCATTCTCTCCCACAACATATTTCTTTCAGGTCCCCTCTTTTTTCTTTTCTCCATTCTCTCTATCATCACCCCTCCTCCTTCCAGCTCTGCCCTCTCTCTCTCTCTCTCTCTCTCTCTCTCTCTCTCTCTCTCATCAGTTACTTCGTCTTTTCCTCTGTCTGTGACGGATGCAATAACCGAGTGGATAAAGCGTTGGACTTTCAATCTGAGGGTCCCGGGTTCGAATCTCGGTAGCGGCGTCTGGTGGGTTAGGGGTGGAGATTTTTTCCGATCTCCCAGGTCAACATATGTGCAGACCTGCTTGTGCCTGAACCCCCTTCGTGTGTATACGCAAGCAGAAGATCAAATACGTACGTTAAAGATCCTGTAATTCATGTCAGCCTTCGGTGGGTTATGGAAATAAGAACATACGCAGCCTGCACACCCCCGAACAACGGAGTATGGCTGCCTAATTGGGGAGGGGGGGGGAGTAAAACAGTCATACACGTAAATGCCCACTCGTGTACATACGAATGAACGTGGAAGTTGCAGCCTACCAACGAAGAAGAAGAACCTGTCTGTCTGTATCCACCTATCAATGTAACTATCTTCTTTTCATTCTCTGTATGAGTGTGTGTTTGTGTGTGTTACTGTGAATTAATAGTAAATGTATTTCATTTGTCTGCAATCATCATTGAAATTGTCACCCCCACCCCCCTTGTACAAAGGCCTTAAGGCCGAATGGACAATAAAGTATGTCAGTGTCATCTCCTTTTCATCTTTTCGTCTGTGATAGATGTTTTCGTTGATATTTCTTTTGCTTGTTCACTTTTTCCCTTCTTGTAGATAAAAAAAAGTATGCATGCTTAATCTATTGCCCTCAGGAAAAAAATCAAAATTATTCATTCATTCTCGATATGTACACACACACACACACACACACACACACACACACACACACACACACACACACACACACACATACACACACACACACACACACACACACACACACACACACACATATAGCTCTCTCTCTCTTCTTCTTCTTTTCGGTCGCACTTGTCACAGAGTCAGGCTGGCCTGCGAGACAAATGTCGTCGTGGCTTCCAGGTCTTGTCTGCAGCCGTAGAGCTTGGTGCGTAGTGGGGTCGCTTCTGGCCACACGGTGTCTCTCAGTCCCTGGTGGAGGGGACAAGTCTGCAGAACATGTTCTGGTGTTTGGTCTTCAAGACCACAGGGACAGGTCGGTGATGGTGCCAGCTTCAGTTTCTTGAACATGTGCGCGTTGAGGCGGCAGTGTCCTGTGCGTAAGCGCATAATTGCTACCTGCTGCCAGCGTTCAAGCTCGTGATATGCATCCCTTGTGGCTTGTGGTCGCAGTGCTGCCTTCACAAGGGTCTTCTTTTCAGCGAAGCTAACACTGTTGTTTGGTTGTCTTTCTTTCGCTCCGAGTTTGGCGAGCTGGTCCGCAATTTCGTTGCCTGGAATTCCGCAGTGGGCTGGAACCCATTGCAGGACTACTCGTCGTTGCTGGGCAACTTCTTGTAGTTTCTCCTTGAGACGAGGAAGTTTATCTCCTGCAAGGGCTTCCAGGACAGACAACGCATCTGTCAGAAAGGCAACTTGTGGGCATTCGCTCTCTGAGTCGTGAACCATTGAAGCGGCCTGCATGAGCGCCTGAACCTCAGCTGCGTAGTTTGAACAGTACTTTCCTGTGGGTATCCTTGCTGTGGATGTGTGGTGCTCAGGAGACTTCATGTACACTCCTGCTCCTCCGTCAGCAACAGCGTTGGTTGCAGAGCCATCTGTGTACACGTGAATCCAGGATTCTTCGGGGTACCTTTCAGCAATCATGGCTTGTGTCAGAGTGCGTTTGGCCGTGTCATCCTGAGAATCTCCTGGAGCGACCTGAGGGACTGATGTTGAGATATGAAAACTTGTGGAGTCTTCATTCCATGGCTGCGGCAGGTCATTGGTACTCAGTGGAAGCGTCGATGGAGGCACACCATCCCGATGCGCCCTGGCAAGTCTCTTGCTTTCATGGATAAAGCTACTGCGCTTGAGGCGGTTCTTTGTCAGTCCGTTCATCCTCTTCATCGGATGATCAGGCAGGCACTGGAACTTTTCTGCTTGGACCATGATTTTGGCGTCTCTCCTTTGTGCAAGGGGTTGTGTGGCAGTAACCTCCTCCATGGCCTTGATTGGTGTGGATCGCATGGATCCGGTGATGATCCGTAGGGCTTGATTTTGGACCCTATCCAGAGACTGCTGGTGGGTCTTCGCTGCCGTAGACCAGGCTGTTGAGCCGTACTCAAGGTGGGGCCTGACGGTTCCCTGGTAGACGCGCTTGAGTATCGTTTCGTTTGCTCCCCAGCTGGTTCCGGCTAGCTTTCGCATGATGGCCAACTTGCGTCTGGCTTTTGCTTCAGCACGTTTGATGTGCGGCTTCCAGGTTTGTCTCTTGTCGAAGGTGACACCAAGATAGGTAGCCTCCTCGTCACTTCTCAGGGGTGTGTCGTCCAGTTTGATGGTTCCTGGTTTTTGTTTTGGTGACAGTGTGAAGAGTGTTGTAGAGGACTTTTCTTTGTTGATGGCTACATACCACTCATCTGCCCATGCTGCTAAGCGGTCTGCTGCTAGCTGCATTCTGTAGGTGGCGGTAGTGGCATGTTCCTCCTTACACCACATCACTAGGTCATCAGCGTAGAGTGCATCATGGATACCTTTAGGAAGTGTTTCAATGAGGTCATTGATGAAGATCAAGAAGAGGGAAGGGGAGAGGACTCCTCCCTGTGGAACTCCGTGTCGCAGCAGTACTTTCTTGCCTTTGTGTCCGTCAACTGTGACCCTTGCCCTGCGGTTGTGGAGATAGGATCTGATCCAGCTCAGCATGTTCCCTGCGACCCCACATCTCTGCAGCTTCACGAGGAGGCCGTCAGTCCAGACTTTATCAAAGGCCTTTTGCAGATCAATCCAGGCAGCAAGAACTACCTTCTGCTCCTGGAACGCATCTTCTATTTCTTGTGCGAGGTAGGTAGCTTGGTCCTCTGTGCTGTGAAACTGACGAAAGCCTGCCTGTTCAGAAACCAGGATGTTTTCAGTCTCGAGATACCAAAGCAGGCGCTGGTTCACAATCCTTTCTAGGGTCTTCACAACGCAGCTGGTCAGGCTGATTGGTCTGTAGCTGGCCGCCTTCTTCTTGTCCTTTCCCTTCTTAAGGATAGGAATCATGATGGCTTCTCGCCAGACTTGAGCCAAGGTCCCAGTTTCCCAGCTGTGGTTGTAAACCTCCAGAAGTTTCAGGACGGCGGTGTTGCCGAGGTGCTTCAACATCTCGTTAGTGATCCCATCTGGCCCTGGGGATTTCCTGGTTTTTAGTTTCCTCAGAGCTGTCTGAAGCTCGTAAAGAGTGAGGGGCTGCTTCATGAGTTTCACATCGGTGTTGTGGGTCCGTTCTCTCTGTTCCCTTCTTGCTTCTCTTGTTTGGAGAGGGCTGACAGGTACATTGCTCTCCTCTGCGTAATTGTCAGCAAAGCGGTTGGCTGCGCGTCGTCCTGTCAGTAACTCTCCGTTCTCCTCCAGCGTAGTTGTCTGAGCTCTGCTGCCTTCATCATTGAGTTGACCTACAACTTTCCACAGCTTCCTTCCATCTTTCTCAAGGTTCAGCGCCGCTGTCTTCTCTCTCCAGCTCTGGCGTCTCGCTTGTACTTTTGCCTTGAGGAATTTGGCTTTCGTCTGCTGAAGTCGCAGGTGGTTCTCATCTGATGGATTTCTTTCTGCTTCCTGTCTGGCTTCTGTCATCTCGTCCTGAAGTTCTTGAAGCTGGTTTGACCAGTAGGGTTTGTAGTCTTTGCGAGCTCCACGTGGAATACATTCTTGGGCTGCTTGAAGGATGCAGCCGTTCAGCTTTCTGACAACGTTATTGATGTCTCTGCCGTGGACATGGATGTCCCTGGTAAGAGCATTGGTGCGGTGTCTGAAGAGACCCCATTTGGCCTTCTTGTAATTCCAGCGTGGGGGCACAGGAGTGTTGGTGGTGTTCCTGTTGATAGTGATGAACACTGGCCTGTGATCGCTACCTCCCAGCTGATCCCCTACTTCTCTGCTAACGTCTCCGTGGAGGTCGTCAGTGCAAAAGGCAAGGTCAGGGGTAGTAGTGGAGCGCCATCGTCTGGAGTAGAAGGTTGGGGTGTCGCTTGGGGAGTTGATGAGAACGAGATGATGGTCGTCTTGCCAGTCTTCCACTTCTTCACCTCGGCGGTCCATATGGTCGTAACCCCAGCTCTGGGAGTGGCTGTTGAAGTCACCCACAGCAAGAAAACTTGCGTCTGGGACCTCTATGGTGTCGAGGGACAGTGGACGGTCATCGGGGCAGTAGAAGTTCAGGATGTGCAACTCTGTGTCATTCAGTTTGGCCCTAATCGTTTGGTACTCGGCATTCTCCATGTGGACGGCTGATTCGCAGGAGTGTATGTTGTTCCTAACAAGGGTCAGGATACCACCTTTGCGTCTTTCTGCTCTGTCCGACCTGAAGCACTGATAGCCTCTGACTCTGAATGCTTTTCCGCTTTGCAGGTGGGTTTCTTGAATGCAGCAGATGTTGATGTTTTTCTCATGCAGGAGGTGTTCTAGCTCCGTCTTTTTGTTCATGACTCCTTCTGCATTCCAATGCATAACCATGAAAGGTTGACGCTTCTTGGATGAAGTTGATGTGCTGCCAATCGCATTCCTCCGCCGTCTCCTGGCGTGCCAAGACGGACGAGGGTGACCTCCAGTCGCTGAGGGCGGACTCCGTTGAGGCGCGGAGCCCGGCGCTGCACCACCCTGGAGGGACCTCAGTGGGCGAGCGCCATCGGTTTCACATGATCTGTCCAACTCTGTCTCTTGTGCGTAGTTGCATGGCACTGTGGTTTGTTAGAAGGCGCGCGCTGGCCCAGTACCGCTGTCTTCAGCCCTCTAGGTTTCTGTAGGGGTTACCCCGCCCTTAGCTCATGGCCTAAAGACCTACCCTGTGAGCACAGGGGACTGACTGCCAGTTAGTCTGGCCCCTACCCCACGCGGACCTGTCCGGCTTGGTTGAACCTGCCAGGAGTAAAACTCCCGCCGGCATAGCTCCGGGGATTGTCAGGGCACGCAAGCCCCTGCACCGCGACAAGGCGGCAGTCGTTACAGGGGCTCTCTCTCTCTCTCTCTCTCTCTCTCTCTCTTTATATATATATATATATATATATATGTAGCCGTGCTCCGAGTGGTTCTAATAGGGGTACAGCACAAAAGACTTAACTAAATATGATTAATTGAAGGATAGACAAGATCCCACGCACAGGCCAGGAACATATAGAGGCCAGTCACAAATGGGTTTTCTATTGTTTTATTTACAATATTCTAAAAGAAAAAGACTAAGAAGAAGAAATAATGAGAAGAAGACAACTAGGAGAAGAACTAAGAAGATAAAAAGAGAAGAAGACAACTAGGAGAAGAACTAAGAAGAAGAAGACTAAGAAGAAGAAGACTAGAAGAGAACTAGTCTAAGAGAAGACAATGAGAAGATAAAAAGAGAAGAAGACAAGAAGTAAGAGAAGAAGACAGTGCAGCGATACGTAGCGAAGTGTCAGCCGTTGTGGGGACACACACGACACACTGCCCGCGACAGTTGTAAATAAAACAATAGAAAACCCATTTGTGACTGGCCTCTATATGTTCCTGGCCTGTGCGTGGGATCTTGTCTATCCTTCAATTAATCATATTTAGTTAAGTCTTTTGTGCTGTACCCCTATTAGAACCACTCGGAGCACGGCTACATATATATATCGATCTGTCTCTGTGGCTACATCAGTGCCGATGTAGCTAGCTGCTAGCTATCTAATACACCAATCTCTCTATCTAGCAAGCATATATCTCCAATATTTTCTGCCTCCTCGCGTCCCTCTCTCATAAGCCCATTGACCCAAAGAAGCACCGTCGCCTTGTCGACAGTAAGAGAAACAACACGTGTACAGATCACCTAGAAACCGCACGTTCAACTCGGCATGACCACTTGACAGTGCACCGCACGACATGGCGAGGTGGACAGATGATTTGAGTGATGCCACTCTGGAGCAATGGCCAGCTGGACTGCTGCTTCTAATGCTGTGGCCCTGTGGGTTGCAGTTTGGGGTTCGTACCCAGGTGTCTGCACTAGATGAACCAAGTGGTTTTGTAGTTAATATTTTTCTTAGTTTGAAAAGCTGAAAGGAAAAACTGGCCCGACAGAAAAGGGGAATTAAGACCTGAGAAGATTGGGAGGTTAAAGTAGTTAACGGAGTAGGTAGCGAAAGAGAGAGTGGAGCGCACACATTCTCTTGAATGATTTATGATAGAGAGCGCAACATCTTGCCTCCTTGTGCCCCCCCTTTAGCCGTTGAAAAAATGTGTCCGATTAAAACCTAAACGATTGAAGTTTTGCTCGTTACATAATCGTGGACGTCTTGAAAGTGATCGTGCTCATTAATCCCGACAACATCAAAATCCCAGTCTCTTTCAGCTCTCCGTTCGCGCGCAGCTCATGAACCTTCCAGACTGGCGTCCTCTAGCAGAACACGCAAAATTGAAAAATTCCATGAATATCGCAAATCCTTTAATGTTACAAGCGGCCGGAATGTGTCACACAAGGGATAATCAGGTGGAACCATGGGAACCGTGGAAGGATAGAGGTTGTAAAATGTGGGCTGGTGCCCAGGGTAGAGAACAACAAACACACACACACACACACACACACACACACACACACACACACACAGTGAAAGGAGAGACGGAAAGAGAGAGAAAGCGAGCGACAGAAGGAGGGTAAAACAGGGACTGAGATGTCAAGTGCAATAAACCTCTCACTCGCGCTCTTGCATGCACGCACTCTGACGCGCTTGTTCACGTGCGAATGCATGTGCTTGAATTCACACACGGATGAGCATACAACGCATATCTTTACGAGGACGTGTTCGCCTTCAGACACACACACACACACACGCGCGCGCGCGCGCGCGCGCGCGCCTGCACAAACACACACACACACATTTGCACACATTCACGTACCACGCATTCTAAGTGTGTGGCCATGGTTAGTCTTGGGATATGAGAGACTGGTGGGATGATGAGAAAGAGATTTTGAAAGAAGTGTCGTTTCTTTTCTTCCTTTTATCCTTCGTTCTTTCTTTCTTTATTGTTGCCAATATACCCCGTAGCACCGTCAAAGCGATGTGAGAAAAAGAGAGAAAGCAAATGAACTGTTTAATACTTCCTTCACAAACACTCATGTTTAACGTCACTTGCTAAAACAGACGGCAGTCAAAATTAATGGCAAGAAACGTTTTACCAATCAAACAGTAAAATGTTCAGCGTTATTTTTGTGGAAAGAAAATACCATTGCTAACGAGCAGCAATAAAAACGGCACGAAGCGGCAATTGGTTGTGGGTGTGGTTTGTTTAATTCTTCACCTAGAAAGAGCTACAAAAGTACTTTTTCTCGGCTTCGGACAGACAAACGCTCCCGAAACTCTCCCCCCCCCCCCCCCCTTTGTCGTCAGCAATCTGATTTCAATGCTCTGGTAAGGAAAGATAAGCCAAGATGATGATGATCAGAGAGTGTTTGACTGCGATAACAAAGACATGATTGTGTGTGTGTGTGTGTGTGTGTGTGTGTGTGTGTGTGTGTGTGTGTGTGTGTGTACTCATACCAGCAATGGAAAAAGAGAAATGCATACGTGCCCAGTGTGTTTGTCTGTCTCCATTTTTGTCACTGTGTGTGTGTGTCTGTGTCTGTGTCTGTGTGTGTGTCTTTGTTTGTCTTTCTCTCTCTCTCTCTCTCTCTCGCTCTCGCTCTCCGTCTCTGTGTGTCTGTGTGTGCTGTTGATTTGTTCTTCCTGCGTTGTTGTCAGTTAAGACGTCTGTGCAACACGTGCTTCTCATACGTACACATGTCGATGACCTGGCATTAAAATTCCTGAGTTCTTGAGAACTCTCTCTCTCTCTCTCTCTCTCTCTCTCTCTCTCTGTGTGTGTGTGTGTGTGTGTGTGTGTGTGTGTGTGTGTGTGTGTGTGAATAGTCTCAACAATGATGACAATCAATGGCAGCTTATCCAAGGTTGCGTACAGAAATAAAAACACAGGCATACAAGCCCAAACAAAAAAGGTTTGCACACGCATTCATAAAAACATACGCACACACACGCGCGCACGCACGCACGCACGCACACACACACACACACACACACTATATATATATATATATATATATATATATATATATATACACACAATTTGTATATATATATACAAATGTATATGTATGTATATTTTTGTGTGTTTGCATATATATATACTTATGCACACAAAAAACGCATGGGCGAATGTACGCACACACGTGCATATGCACACATACACTACATCTACTACTAATGCTGCTGCTACTACTACTACTATTGCTGCTGGTACTACAACTACAACCACCACCACCACCACCACCACCACTACTACTACTATGCATGTGTGCTTCTTTGAGTGATGATGGGTAGAACTCGAACGCTTGAAACCAAGTAAGAAGCATATTATGAACAACAACAAAAAAGGGAAGAAATAAACATACACACACAAGTGAAATATAAGGGGGGAAAAGAAAAATACGTAAAGGAAAAAGTGAATCGGAAAACGGCAGGGTGTAACCAGTTGTTTGATTACATTCAGGTATAACGCCGACAGCCACCTCAGGTGATATGACCAACCGCGATAACTATCTAAGGAAATGGGAGGGGGAAGTGGGGGGGGGGGGGGGACATACAGAGACTGACACTATCAAACGGCAACACAATAAGATGGGTAGCGAAACTTAACATTTGAATAAACTGCAAAACTTCTCACACGAAATGAGACAACTCGTTGATGGCTTGACCTCTTTTCTTTCCTCCTGATGTTCCGACAAGCGTTAATCCCGACTTCCGGCCCCAGGAAAATCCCCTTTTATCCCATTGCAGTCAACAACGGTAATTCCCCAGATGACGACAGCGGGGTTCTCACATCCTTAACTCACTCAGTACGGCCAGTCCTCTCTTCTCCTCTACACAGACCCCTCGGATGTCCAGTGGGTGTCTGAATGACCCAATCTTTAGCTTCCGTCGTCAGAACTGTGGTATTCTTTGTCAACATTCACGTTTTCAGTATAAGAGCCTTCCGCTTGCAATATTTTGATGATGGTAATTGGGGTGAAACGCTGTTAACGTCGTCTCTTTCGCCGTTCGTATGGAAAGAGTTAACACAAGCTGGCAAGAATAACAATGGGAATGGCTTTTCAATTTCTGTTCGCGTAATATCCTTTGATTTGATGTTTTTCGTTCTTTGTTCGAGATGTGCTTGTCATTATCTCTGTTCATACACGTCTGCTATGTTCTCGCCAGGTTCAGACATTATGTTACAAAGATTGATGGAAGAATAAATGATAAATAAGTACATGAATAATAAATAGATAGATAGATAGATAAATTGATTAATAAATGAATAAATAAATTCTTGAAAGTGGACTGAGTCCACCAAAACTGAACCCGAAAGTAATTCTGTGTCCGTCCAAATCTAAACGAACTTCAGTTACTGGAAAAAGGGGGTCGAGAATGTTTACCGCAATTACAAGACAAGACACAAACCCATAATACAAAAAGGAGAAGTGTATTCTGCAGAGTTTTATACGGGTCACGAGCCAAGAATAGGAGTAATGAGAGAGTTGTCTGCACATTTCATACAGATCATAAGCCAAGAACAGGAAAGAGAAGAACTGTCTTCTGCAGAGTTGAAAGAGTGTATGAGCCAAGAATAAGAGAGATGATTCTCTTTTCCTGATAAATCTATCAGGACATGTCCAGTATAGAAAAGGGGTAAATGGTGTCTGCAGATTCCGTGGAGGTAATGTCAAGAATATGGAAGAGGAGAAAGTTTTCTGCACAGTTGAAACAGATTTATGTCCAAGAATAGAGGAGAGGGAAAAAAATTCTGCATATTGTATGCGGGTCACGAAACTAGAATCGATGTCCTGGACGAAATTCGTCCGTTACATTGCCTCTGACCCTCATCACCGTGGTACCTGACTGAAAGAAATGTTTCACTGAATGGTGGTGTTCCACGAATCGACGGGAGGAAAACTAAAGATCAGTCACTCCTCAAAGCCACCAGCCAATACAGCAGAAGGAATCGGAAAACAAAAAACAAAACAAAAACAACAACAAGAAAGAAAACAAGAACGGGGGGATGTTCAGAACATGTGTTCATACAAAATTTGTTGTATATGATTTGCAGATTTTCTTCCGTGTATCATGTGTGCGTGCGCGCGCGCGTATGTATGTATGTAAGTGCGGGCGCGCGTGCATGTGTGCGTATTCTTGTTCCCACCCCCACCCCCACCCCTCTGCCCTCCCCCTCCCCTCTCTCTCTCTCTTTCCTCTCTCTCTCTCTCTCTCTCTCTTCTCTTTTCTTCTCTTCTCTTCTCTTTCTTACAATTGTGTGTGTGTGTGTGTGTGTGTGTGTGTGTGTGTGTTAACATGTGGGTGTCTGGTAATGAGTTTCTGGGGCATGAGGAAAAGGACCTGTCGACGACAGTGGGTTGCTCTTTTTTTTCTTTTCTTTCTTTAAAACGAAAAAGCTTTCTAACAACTTTCTGTGAGTTAAACTCTGAAACTGGTTTAATGGCTGGTCAAGTAAAGTGCTACTGTTTCCGCAAAAGATTATCATCCTATCTTTTACATGCCGCCAGCATTGACCGAACGAATTTCCTTCTGTTTCCCACTTGCTTGTCAATGTTTGTCGTGGAAATAGGAAGACAGGATAAGATCTATTTTTGTGTCCATCTACCGGGTAAAAGGAAGATCATGGAACTTACTGGATCGTACTTGCCAGAAAATCGTATGCTGTACTGGACATGTATAGAATCTGTGGAGAACTCACAGAAGTGATAGTGGTTCTTCGCACACTGGAAGAAGTGATGGAGTCTGTCCAAACCTGACAAAGACTGATAGAGTATACCTATGCATAACTAAAATTGATGGTGTCTGTTCACGCAAAGCTATAGAACTGGTTCTGTCTATCCACACAGAGACACGACCGATTGAATCTAAACACACATGACTAGGACTGACAGTCTATACATACATAGCTAGGACTGGTGTAATCTGTCCACACATAGCTACGGTTGATAAAGTATATATGTCTTCAAATGACATGAGTGTATCATGGAGACTATCCTCACAGAGCTAGGACTGATACAGTCTATCTACACAAAGCTAGGACTAAAAGGGTCTGTTGACACAGAGTTAGGATTGATAGAAAATTTGCACACACAGCCAGGCTTGCTAAGGACCATCCACGCCGATAGGACTGATAGTCTATTTACACAGAGTTGGGAGTGATAGTCTATCATGTAGACTGTACTTGTACTCACAGAGCAAGGACTGACAGAGTCTATCCACACCGAATTAAGACTGATAACGTCTATCTGAGTATAGCTAGTAAGTACACCTTCCCATCCGTAAGGAATTTCAGCAACTACAGTTATGCTGTCTGCATGCGAGATTTTCTTAACATTCCTCCCCATGCTAACGCTTTTGTAAAAACAAGAACACGAAATATCAAATCAAATCGGCTCCTGTGCAGTAGTCGACAGAGCCGTTTATAATACATACATAATACATACACAAATACAACACACACACACACACATACACGCTCACGCACACACACACGCACACACGCACGCATACACACACACACACACACACACACACACACACACACACACGCACGCACGCACGCACAGGGTGATGGGGTCCCACGAAGAGTTGTTCAGAGTTCCTGGCCCTGCTGTGCCAGATATTTCACTCACCTCTGTAATGAGGCTGCAGTCAGTTCCAGCAATTAAGTTCTCTGCCTCCCACACCTGGCTGTGACTCTCTTCTTGGGCAAACAGCCTGGAACAGAGACTTTTTCTTGAAATGCATACGCACACGCAACACTCACACTTGCACGGGCGTGCGCGCACAAGCACGTGCGCACACACATATGCACGCCCCCATGTATGCACGCACGCACACTCACACACACATACACACACGCACGCACACGCGCGCGCGCACACACACACACACACACGCACACGCACACACACACACACAGGTCCCCGCTCAACTCCAAGAGACAACTGATACTGAACCAAAACAGGGCGTTCTTGAAAGGAAAATAACGATGACGGTGTTTTCTGTGATGGTGAAACAGTTTTCTTTGAAGGGGTAAGACTGGAGAAGGTAGGTGGAGGGAGGGGGGGACAGGTTGAGGAAGAGGAGGTGGGAGGTAGGTCAGGATCTGAAGTCAACAGCGGGTGGGGGGGAAGGAGGGAGGGAGGGAGGAGAAGATGGGGGAGACATGTTCAGCAACAAAGTATCTATGCATTGTGTATTGTACACTAATTGCAAGCGTTTCTGCATACACGAACGCATGCATCCATGACTTCAGAGAGAGAGGGGGGTGCGGGGGGAGAGACAGAAAAACCACCCAAACCCATTCCCTCTCCTACTCTTTCGGAGTAAAGTGTCTTTCCCAAAGACACAACACCAA
>NC_134893.1:38252582-38257582 GCF_041734735.1 Babylonia areolata | reverse complement strand
CACAGATCCCAACACACATACTGTCGCCTTTGTTGCCGCCGCCATCTTGCGATTGCCTGAAACATGGTTCTTGTTCGTTTGGTTTGGTTTTCGGCGGACTCCACATTCGTGGTATCGTGATGGCATGTTTATTCTATTCTCCTTCGTGGACTGATATGAAGAGAGAGAGCAGCTGGATGGGGTGGGTGTCAGCTGGTCTGGAATCTGTCAGGCCACGACTTAGTAATGATTACGACTGGTTTCTTTTATCTTTTCCTGTGTCTATGTCTGTCTCAGTCTCTTGACTATGTATTTCTTTCTCTCTCTCAAACACACACACACACACACACACACACACACACACACACACACACACACACACACACACACACACACACACACACACACACACACACACACATTCTCTCTGTCTCTCTGTCTCTCTCTCTCTCTCTCTCTCTCTCTCCCTCTCTCTCCCCCTCTCTCATTCTTTCTTTCTGTGTCTATTTCGTTCTCTTTGTGACCCTCACCCCTTCTCATTCTTCCTTTCTCTGTCTCTCCCTCTCCATCTCTCTTTCACCTTATCCAGTTTACCCACAATAAAACATTTGTTCAAACATTTGTTTATCTGTGTCTCTTTCTCTGTCTCCCTCTCTCTCTCTCCCTCTCTCATCCTTTCTTTCTTTCTTTCTGTGTCTATTTCGTTCTCTTTCTGACCCTCACCCCTTCTCTTTCTTCCTTTTTCTCTGTCTCTCCCTCTCCCTCTGTGTCTTTCTCTCTTCATCCTCCCCCTCTCTCATATTTCTGTGTGTGTGTGTGTGTGTTTGTGTGTGTGTGTGTGTGTGTGTGTCCCTGCCGTGTGTGAGAACAATGAATGTCTGCTTCTCCTTTATGCGACATTACCCGGCCCACACCACAACACGTTAATCACTGATCATTCATTTTCACTGTTTTAAACCACTCGCACTGTCTCATAAATAAAATGTCGTATGTAGTTTGAAAGAAATTATAGAAAAAGCCAGAGGCAGCTCGACACATTAAACATCCCTCGAGGAATGAGAACCACCCATTCACTGCAAGACATGTTTGTAGACGGAGCTTAAGTCACGATAAAACAGCAACAGTGAGAGGGGATTTAGGTACGACAAGAATAAGCATTTCTGTCGGACATTTGAAAACCCCAACACACGGCACGGTGGACCCACGTTGTCGGTTATCAGTTGCTACTGATGGTGCTGAACGTGACCCAGGCCAAAGTAAGCGTGACTGTGTGCATTACAAGCTTGGTATCATGGCGTGAGATCAGGATAGGGGTAGTCAATCATTGCCCAAGAATCGTGTAATATACCGGGGGGTGGGTTGTGTTCCGGTATACTTCTTCGGTAGTCAGGTGACAAAGGAAAACGATAAGGGAGACATTTTGCTTTGAATCAGTCGTATGATGCGATAAGTCTTCAAAACATTATATACTGTTTATGCGTAATATATGTCACAAAATTGTAAACGATGTTTTTGTTTCTTTGTTATTCGGCCAACTATTATTGTTCTTGTTCTTGTTGTTATGATCACGCAGTTATCAGTGAAGGGTTATGAATGTTTTTGACCTCTCAGTCTGTTACCGTGTAATGAATGTGGACAGTACATGCTGTAGCTGTATTTTGGATATGGTTTGTCTGTCTTTTGATTTTTGTGACACAAATTGCCAAAACGAGTCTAAGCACGCGCGTACGTGCGTTCGTTCGTTCCAGCATATGCACGGGATCGTTATCTGTATCCGTTTGTGAATGGGTATTATTCACTTCTGTTCCGCTTGACGTCACTCGTGGGCATCAATATAGGCCGCCCCTTTGAACACCACCTTGAACTTTGCCATCACCAAAGACAGATGATTGTCCTCAGTGCACAGACGTGTCTTCAATAGAGTCCAGGTAGCTTGCAGGAATGCAACATCCACTCAGAGAATCTGGTTATAGCGCCAATATCACCAGGACATTCTACTTGTGAAGAAATATGACAACCATCCGAGGTCAAATGAAAGAGTTATCATCTGCTGTGATCTTGAACTGAAAATACGACAGCCGTGAAGGGTCACCACCAAGAGAGGCTTGAGCCGCTTCTCCAAGGACTGGGTGGAACTGGATTATCACAGACTCGGAGACCAACTGCCATACGGTCCGATAGCTCTGCACTCTCACACTCAAGCAGAAAGCAGACCTTCACACAGAATGACTCTCGCCACGCGTTCTGTCCACACTCTGTATGCAGACCAAAGACGGAGAGATGGCATCTCCGAGACTGTCATCCATAACAGTTACCTTCAGGAACAGTTGACAGAGCTATAAATAACATGACTGATCGGTCAGTCGAGAACAGCAACGGACTCCACCATGGTACATGATATGAATAGGTATCTGAATTCGGTTGGGGAAGGTCAAAACGGCGAAAGGAAATGATTTGGCCCCGTCTTCCCATGCCGAGACCTTGACAGTGGATGGTCGTAAAAGAGTATAGGATCTTTATCCTTCAACTCATATTAAAATAAAGAAAAATTGTTATGGACATAGGATCAGCATGTTGCTTGTTAAACTGTACGCTTTAATAGCCATCTCGTGGATGCTATGTTTGTTTGGTTTCCAAATACACCATATGCTGTATGCTCTGTGCTGCTGCTCTGTCGATGATCATAATATACTCTGTTTTCTGTTTAAATACTGATTTTTTTATGAGGGTCTTGGTTCGATTCGTGCTCTCGCCCTTTCTCCCAAGTTTTACTGGAAAACCAAACTGGGCGTCTAGTCATTCGGGTGAGACGATAAATCGAGGTCCCATGAGCAGCATGCACTTTGCGCACTGAAAAAAAGGCCATGGCAACATAAGTATTGTCCTGTAGCTAAAATCTGTAGAAGGAATCGACTCTGATGGATACACGAATATCCATATATATGCATGTACTTATGGCCTGACTAGCGCGTTGGGTTATGCTGCTGTCAGACAATTGCCTGGCCTGGCAGATGTAGTGCAGAGTGCATGGAATTGTCTGAACGCAGTGACGCCTCCTTGAGAAACTGAAACTGAATCCGAGGTCCAGGTCCGTACTTGAGATACCGCCACCGTTTCTTGGGCCTTTATTGACATCTCAGGTCGAATTACTGTTTGCCGAGGTCTTTTGAGAGTGAAGTCAGCAAACTCCAAAATGTCTAAGATAGTCTTGGTGCTCTGTCTTGCTGGAGTCTGTCAGGTGTAGATTGCATGCGATACAAGGCCAGTTATAATGATTTGCACTGCGTTTCTTTCCAAGGGATCTTGTTATGCCTTTCATGTTGAGTGATGGGTTCTCTCTCTCTCTCTCTGTCTCTCTGTGTCTCCCTGTCTCTGTCTCTCTGTCTCTGTCTCTGTCTCTCGCTCCAGTATCTACCTGTGTGTCTTTCTATCTGTCTATCTGTCTATCTATCTATCTATCTATCCATCTATCTCTTCCTCTCTTCTGTTAGTTGTTGTTGTTGCGGAATCCTGCTATGCAAATGGCTTAAAAACCAAGAAACGCAATACACACACACACACACACACACACACACACACACACACACACACACACACACACACACACACACACACATGTTCCACTCCATCTTGTCCCCCCCCCCAAAGCTGTCAGGTGTGGATTTAGCCCATGCAGTATCAATGCGGTTTGCTTTCAATGGGGTCGTGTTCTGCCTTATATATTGATTTGTGTTTGATATTCGCGTCACAACCACAGCGATGTGGTTAGAGTCTGCAGTAAAACCAACATATTCCCTCTGTGTGTGTGAAATATGAGACTGCAGGGAGTTCGCTGGCCTCGAGAGCGTCAGTGGCTGAGGAACCGGAATGTTAGCAGGTTGGGGTCGGGCGGGGAAAGAGAGAGACAGAGACGGGCAGACAGAGACACACACACAGAGAAGCAGAGAGATACAGAAAAACAGAGAGAGACAGAAAGACAGAGGCGCAGAGAGAGACACACAAATACAGAGAGAGGCACAGAGAGAGAGGGAGAGAGACAGACAGAAAGACACAGAGAGAGACAGAAAGACAGAGGCGCAGAGAGAGACACACAAATACAGAGAGAGGCACAGAGAGAGAGGGAGAGAGACAGACAGAAAGACAGAGACAGAAAGACAGAGGCGCAGAGAGAGACACACAAAGACAGAGAGATGAACACAGAGAGACAGAAAGGCAGAGAGAGGGAGAGACAGAGACAGAAAGACAAAGAGAGAGGGAGAGATTATTTGACAATTTATTGGCATTGGCGTTATACCCCCGGCCCGTCACAGCGACGGATAACAAATAAGTAATAAACGGAAAACGGTAATGGAGAATATGAACCAAAGCATCGGCTTTTATCTGCTTCCAAATTTATCGCAACTAATTTTGTATTTAAGAAAATACGAGTTTGATTTCTTGGCATGCAACCAAGAAAAAAAAGAAAAATTTCCCTCCTTGCTGCTTGCCTGTTACCGCTTTGTTGTCTCCTTGTAGTGTTCGACAGGCCCTTTCCTTCATCTTCCAGCATGGTTATTGTCGATAAGGCTCCATGGAATTCAGTGGAACACCTAACCATGTGACACAAGAATTGCTTCCAAAGGAGAGAGGGGGAGAGGTCTGTGGGTCACCATTCCATCGTTCTGAACCAGACTTAATGATGGAATGTAGGCATAACAGGTTCAGACACTTACTCCGTGGTGATAGCCAATAATGATGGAATGAAACTGATGAGTATGTTTTGACTGTTGAGCAAAAGAGTTTTACCCCCCCCCCCCCCCCCCCACACAGACACACACGCGTACGCACGCACGCATTACGCGCGCTCGCGCACACACACACACACACACACACACACACACACACACACACACAGAAAGAGAAAGAGAGAGAGAGAATGACATCGATTCGGAAAAATAAAAAGAACAAGAAGAAGTAAGATTTAATCCATATTTCCAGAAATGTTTGCAGCTTTAAGCCTAATCGGCTTAGACAGACCGACG
>NC_134893.1:38197582-38250082 GCF_041734735.1 Babylonia areolata | reverse complement strand
ATTTAGCACAGAGAAATCTTTTGTGACACAGAGTGATACAATGCAATATAATGCGATGCAATATAATGCCATACAATACGATGCAATGCAACACAATGCAGTGCGGAAAAACACATCACAATATAGCACAACCTAATACAATACAATACAACACCTTAACACATATCAACATTCCTTTGCTCAAATTTCGCATTCTAATTTTCCAGATTCCGGAAGATTTTTAACCAGTAATATTCGTGTCAAATATTAAACGGTTTTCGCAAAATCTCGGGGCATAAACTATATTAAGTGACCTGCACTGATACGAGTTCCAAAATGGCTGACCCGATACTTCCGCTTGCTTCACACAGCTATGAGGCACAAAGAAGAGAGGGCAATTAGTGCACCCCACCCCAACCTAAAACCGAGAACAGACGAATTCGAAATGCTTTCATCCCGTCCCTCTCCACCCCACCTACCACCACCTTCACTAAACAATATGATTTAACCATCCCGAATTCGCTGATGTTCTCTTTTTCTTCTTTTTCTTCAACCTTCTGTTTCAGATGTAGTCCACTGAAGTAGATGAAGTCCACTGGAGAAAATGCAGTCCACTGGAGTTTTATTTATGAGCATGAAGTGAGTCTGCAGTGGGCTCTGTCTGTTTTCTTCCCAAGGGCGGATAAAGTCAATGATCCGGACGATCACCACAGTGGAAAAAACACGGGAGCCTGTCATGAAATGAAATTTATTGGCATGTTATAATTCCAGGATGATCGGGAGCTTGAACGTACTATAATGAAACTGCATGACATAATTTCAGCTGAGCTTGAAAGGCGCGAAGTCGTTTTATTTCTACTATTTTTTGACTCACTTGTGTAAACAAAGTGAGTCTATGTTTTAACCCGGTGTTCGGTTGTCTGTGTGTGTCCGTGTGTCTGTGTGTCCGTGTTAAACTTTAACATTGACATTTTCTCTGCAAATACTTTGTCAGTTGACACCAAATTTGGCATACAAAATAGGAAAAATTCAGTTCTTTCCAGTCATCTTGTTTAAAACAATATTGCACCTCTGGGATGGGCACACAAAAAAAAGAAGCCTAATTATATGCAAACTGCATTTACTGTTATATTTATACTTTTTGTATTCTCTGAACTTGGCACTTTGACCTCTTATTCTGACACAACAACAAGAGGAGTCATTATTATCATTTTTTGTTCAAACAGGAACTTCTTTTGCTAAGCATGGAATTTTTATTTATTTTGCAAACGTTTTGGTGCAGATAGTAAAAAAGGGAAATTACTCTGTAATTAATGCTAGGGGACTTAATTTATCACAAGTGAGTCTTGAAGGCCTTGCCTCTCTTGTTGTTGTGTTTGTTGTTTTCTTTTCTTTTGTTTTCATTGCAGTTCATTGATCCATGTTTGTAAACGAGTGTGTGTGTGTGTGTGTGTGTGTGTGTGTGTGTGTGTGTGTGGTAAATGTTTAACATTGGTATTTTCTCGCCTACTGTAAGTGGCATACGAACCAAAGGTGATAGGTATGAATAAGACATTTGAAGTCATCTGTTTTATGGTGACTGTGGCGAGAAGGGTGGCTGATTCGGCATGATCGCTATAGAAATTCAAGATGAGAGATTAAAGGCCAAGGGCACAAAATGGCAAATTATATTGATACAATCTGCACAAAAATGAACTTGCATCCAAAGATCATGAAAATTGGTACAGCCATTGGACATGGTGAGAACAAAACCTTTGTAAAGAGCCAATGTGTTGAACGGTCAGTATTTGAAGTGACAATGTGACGGTGAGGAAAAACTCTTGAGTTTTTCTCTCGTTAGAAAAGGAAGAGTGGACGAGGATATGGTTTTGTGTCAGGATGTGGTGGTTCGTGAACAGAGAACGGGCGGCCAGTGTCTGTCTCATGTCTTAAGAACATAAAAATGGATCAGATGGTTTGCCACAGTCAGTCGGTCTTCCTCGACTGCCCTCACAGACACACTCACTCTCTCTTCACCACCTTACCGCTTCGCTGTCCCGCGAACCAGCATTGGTGCTACCTGGTATGGCTCCAGCTGGGAGAATATCGTACTGTATGATATACGGTATTGTATTGTATCACTTATTCTTCTCATTATTATCATTCTTATTATCATTTCTGTGTGTGAAATTCGAGTTAAAAAATAAGAGAGAGAGAGAGAGAGTGTGTGTGTGTGTGTGTGTGTGTGTGTGTGTGTGTGCGTGCGCGCGCGCACGTTTGCGTACATGTTCATTTGTGTAATTGTGTGTCCGTGCGCGCGCGCACACACACACATCAGGAGCGATGGTTGAGATAAGAATTTCATCGGTACTCCCCACTGAATGTTTTTTGCTGCTGAAAATGTAGCAGAAGAGCAACCGGAGACGAATTCCATTTGGTAACGGGATGCCTCAAACATTCTGATTGACATGCTCGACATACTTGAGTTCAGTCCGTTTTTATATTGGCAAGTTGCTTCACGTGTTCAAAGGATTAAGAAAGCAACGTCTTAACTGGAGTTAGATTTATAGAAATCTTAAAGAAAGGTGTTTGAAAGTTGATATTTTTGTAATTTGTTTTAGTTGCAAGTGCGCATAGTTTTCTACCGCCATGAATGTTATAGTGATCCATGTGTTGAAATAGTAATTCTTACGCGCGCTCTCTGTCTCTGTCTGTCTCTCTCTGTATGGCTGTCTGTCTCCATACATGCATGTGCGTGGGCGTGCGTGTGTTTATGTTGGTGCGTGTGTTCCATACAGCTCTGCATATTCAACCACGCTCACGCTAACTTCGCGTTCTCTTCTTGAAAAAACAAGTTTCTATTTGTCCAATAAACAGCACACGGCTCGCAGACCGCATTCCCAACACACAGCTGTTCACTTTCCCAGCAGTGGTTGTGTGCTTTGGGGAGTGGAAGGGTTATAGGGGTGAAAGCTGTATTATTCATCACGTGTTTTATACCGGCAGCTGCCGATACAGTCCCACTTTACCTTCCACCTGACAATAACACATCACGTGTTTCGTGTTATCAAGTTGTATCACACTCTGCACCCTTACCTGCGCTGTCGCGGATCGGGAAATTTTCCGCCCCTTTTTACGGAAAAACACGGACTCCCACACATCGTCTGATGAGTGTGTGAACTATGTCTTTCTCCCTTGAAGCGCGTTTGCATTTTGGGTGTTGTCTCCCTTTGGGGGTTATCGCGCTTCATCGAGTTTCCTCGCATTATGGGTGGAGGCAGAAAAGAAAAAAAGAAAAAAAAAAAGATGTCGTGCATCCAAAGTTACCTTTAATGGCTAAAATAGTAATTTGGGTTGGGAAACCTGCAACTGATATTTCTTCTTCTGTCTGTCTGTCTGTCTGTCTGTCTGTCTGTCTCTCTCAAGTTTCTTGCTTACTCTATTATCCTCGGAAAATAAAATTTATGCAATTCATTTCAGCTCGCTCTATGTGTGTGTGTGTGTGTGTGTGTGTGCGCGCGCGCGCGCGCGCATGTATGTTTGTGTGTGCGCTTGTGATTGTGCGTTTGTGTGTCATGTTTGAGAAAGAAGCAGACACAGTAGTCTGTTTTGTTTAAATGGTAGAGTTCTCTTTTCTCCGAGTGCAGTGATGGTCTAGTGGTAACGCGTCCGCCCAGGAAGCGAGAGAATCTGGGTGTTCGGGATCGAATCCCACACTTGCCAGTATTTTCTCCCCTCCACTAGACCTTGAGTGGTGGTCAGGACGCTTGTCATTCCGCGGATGAGACGATAAACCGAGGTCCTTTACGTGTATGTAGCGATGCAGCGGTGTAGCGATGCACTTGACACACGTAAAAGAACTCACGGCAACAAGGGAGTTGTCCCTGGCAAAATCCTTTACAAAAGTCCCATTTGATTGAGAACAAAGAATAAGAATGATAATAACGAGAAGAATAAGAAGTAATGCAATATCATACAGTTTATAATACAATGCGATATTCAGTCTCGCAGCTCAATGATGCGTAGAATACATAGCCTTACCAGTTAGCACCGATGCTGCTTTGCGAGACAGCGAAGCGGTAAGGTGGCGAAGAGATGGTGAGTGTTCAGTGTAGAGGGCAGTCTTGGAGGGCTGTGGAAAACTATGTGATCCGTTTGATGGCTCTGAAAGCACGAAACGGGCATTTGTCGTCCGTTCCCCGGTCATGAACTGCCACGTCCCCACCAGACCCCATCTCCTCATCCAGTCTTCCTTCTGTGTGTGTGTGTGTGTGTGTGTGTGTGTGTGTGTGTGTGTGTGTGTGTGTGTGTGTGTGTGTGTGTCTTGTCTCTCCACTAACTCTATATGTCACTGTTTCCCTGTTTCTGTCTAACTAGTTATTTGTCATTGTCCTTTTTTTTTCTTTTTCTTTTTTTCTTTCTTTTTTTTTTTTTTTTTGCACGCAGCATGCTGCGTGTGTGTGTGTGTGTGTGTGTGTGTGTGTGTGTGTGTGTGTGTGTGTGTGTGTGTGTGTGTGTGTTCCACCATGATAAAATTATCATGTACTTGCAAACCGAGTCTGTTTGTTCGTCCAATAGACAGTGCACGGGCTTGCAGCCCACGTTCTAAACACACAGCTGTTGCCATTCCCAGGGGTGGGAGTGTAAGTGCTTGGGGATGGGGTGGGGTGAAAAAGCTGTAATCATAATTTTCCAACCTGTCTTTCACGGGGCAGTGATATGGTAACACTTTATCAACCTCCCAATCTGTTATGCATCGTTTGTTCCCTGTTATCAAGTTGTACCGCATCACACCCGTACCTGGTCCACCTCTGAAAACTAGTGCCTCCTTTGGTGTTGATGCGGATTCGCACCCGTCGACTGTTGAATGCACAAGACGTGTCTCCCTTGACACGCGTTTGCATTCGGGGGTTATCTCCCATTAGACGCGTTCTCGTGCTTTATATCGAGGTCCTTTGCGCTGTTGATGGAAACAAAATATGTCTGTCTTCCCGATTTAGCTTTGATGGTTAAATAAGTAATTAGGTTAGGGAAACGTGGATGCTGCACTCTTGCACTATGTCTCTGTGTGTGTGTGTGTGTGTGTGTGTGTGTGTGTGTGTGTGTGTGTGTGTGTGTGTGTGTAAACCCGCACTCCAGCGTTCTCTCTCACTTTGTGTATGTGTGTGTGTGTGTGTGTCCCAGTGTGTGTGTATGTGTGTGCGCGCATCAAGTCAGTGTGTGTGTGTGTGTGTGTGTGTGTGTGTGTGTGTGTGTGTGTGTGTGTGTGTGTGTGTGCGTGTGTGTGTCCCAGTGTGTGTGTCCCATTGTGTGTGTGTGTGTTAAACTCAAGTCAACTTTATTTAGAATCACGACAATTACCTGGACTTATGATTTGCATAGATTTTGAGAAAGCTTCTGTATCACTTAACTGGAACTGTTCGTTTAAAACTTTGAGATAATATATGTAGATGGATACGAACATTTTACTGACAACAGAATTCAGTCAACTGTAAAAGTCAATGGAATTCAGAGAAAATATTAAATAAATGTACATTTTATGGCATACAACGGTTTTAAGGGCAACAAAGAAAAACTACATAGAACACAGGCAGGTCTTATTGTTCCAACATGCCAGAATATTCCTGATATACCCGGGGCATTAATAATGATGTACTCGACACCTAAATGCCTTGATACTATGATGTTCTAACATTTTGATGATGCATTCCCGAAATCTTGCCACAAGTGGTCTGAGAAACTGGAGACAAGTATTAGTTGGGTAAAAGCTTTTAACAAACTTCATAAAATCAAAGACATAAAACTAAGGTGGCTACAATTTCGCATATTACATAGAATCATTGGAACGCGTGTAGTTTTAAAGGAAATGGGAATTGTAAACAGAATTAATTGTGATTTTTGTTTAGAAGTTAAAGACAGTGTTGAGCATGTATTCTGGCGATGCTATTACTCGAAACGCTTTTGATAGGTCTGGAAAAACTACTAAAAACAAAAATGTACCTTATTCCTTGACATCAAGTTGCATCACATCTCACCTTTACCTGGTCTGGGTCGTAGCAATGAGTAATATTAAGCATCCCTTCGTTGTTACTTCGGACTCACAGTCGTTGGTAAACACTCACAGTCGTTGGTAAACACATTTCTTGTGTCTACCTTGAGGCACGTTTTGCGTTTGGGGGAGGGGTATGGGGGTATCTTCCATTAGGCGTTCACGGGCTTTACCGAGTTTCTCCACGCTGTGGGATGCAACAGAAAATATGTCTGGTATTTTGGGTTGTGCTTTGGTGCCTACATCAGTAATTTGGTCGGGGTGGAGGAAGAGAGAGGGGGTGGGGGGGACTTGCAAACCTCTCTCTCTCTCTCTCTCTCTCTCTCTCTCTCTCTCTCTCTCTCTTTCTCTCTTTCACATCCAGTGCGTAGGGTATTATCAGCTAGCGTGCTGATTTACACGGCAGCAGAGGGTGTGGAGGGACGCTGAATGTGTTTGAAGAGGGCGGCAGGGGAAAACTGCCGTAAATCTTTTGACAGCTTTGAAGACATGGGACAGCTATTGGCTGTCCTCTGAACATGGCCCGCCGTCCCCTTTCTCTCCTTCCTATACTTCTCCCCCTTCATCTTGGCTTGTTTCTCTCTCTCTCTCTCTCTCTCTCTCTCTCTCTCTCTCTCTCTCTCTCGCAGACACGCACACGCACGCGCCACACAGCATATACGCACACGCACAGTTTCAGTTTCAGTTTCAGTAGCTCAAGGAGGCGTCACTGCGTTCGGACAAATCCATATACGCTACACCACATCTGCCAAGCAGATGCCTGACCAGCAGCGTAACCCAACGCGAAGACTGTACACACGCACACATTTGATGATGAGGAAAATAATGGTGTTTCCTTTTAACGGTTTTTAAAAAAAATGCAGAGAAAGATAGATGAAGCTTCATTCAATTCCTTTTAAATTCCTCGATGGCACCATACCACACACTGTAACACCTCACTTTCTGTCGGCCGTGCAACACCCCCTCTTCCCGTCGTGCGCGCGTGTTTTTTGTTGGTTGTCACAGTGTGTGTGTGTGTCTGTCTGTCTCTCTGTCTGTCTGTCTGTCTGTCAGATAGAGTGTGTGTGTGTGTGTGTCTGCACATATCGCTGTGTGTGTTTGTGTGTGAGTGTGTATGTGTGTGTGTGTGTGTGTGTGTGTGTGTGTGTGTGTGCCAGTGTGTGTGTGTGTGTGTTTATCTTTGCTATTCATGTACCCCTCACCCCCTTTTCCCTGACTCCAAGACATAATGTAAAACAATCCGATGTAACACCCTCGTTGAACGACAGATCGAGGTGCCTCCAGAACTCAAAACATCAGATTTTCCCCTAGTTGACAGTGATACCCCCTCATGATCAATCCCCCATTTCCTCACCTGGTTCATCAACCAGCCGTCGACACAACATTCGGCGGAGAGAGAGTTATTAAAGTGACACGGGACATGAGAGGACGCCAGCCATTGGCCAGCGTGCTCCCACCAATGACAGCCGGCGTGACAGATTGCCGTGACCAGGTCTGTGAGTGCTGTGCAAACTCTGGCACCTGTTCCTTCCGGGCTGTTGAGTACCCCGGCTTTTCGGGAAACAGGTGAGAGGGCATGATGCTGTGTGGTACGGTACGTGGGTGGGAAAAAGTGTCCCCCTTGGAATGCACTTACCCCAGCAGATTTTGTCCGCCCAGTGAATATGTTTCTCGTTATGTTTTTGTTTGTTTGTTTTTGCTTGTTTTTTGTTTTCTTTGTTTGTTTGTGTGTGTGTGTGTGTGTTTGTTGTTGTTGTTTGTTTGTTTGTTTGCGGTTTTTTGTTTGTTTGTTTTTTGTTGTAGGGTATGAGTCGTTCTTGTCAGTTTCAGTTTCAGTAGCTCAAGGAGGCGTCACTGCGTTCGGACAAATCCATATACGCTACACCACATCTGCCAAGCAGATGCCTGACCAGCAGCGTAAACCAACGCGCTTAGTCTGACCCTGAGAAAAAAAAGAAAAAAAGAGAACTACTACCAATAGTAATGATATGTATAAGGCGCAAAATCTTGATGAAGTCAACATTATATAAGTAGTATACAGAAAAAGAACAGAATTTTCATGCATTGTTCAAACGACAAAAGTTATGTCTAACGCCTTTGTTGAAAGGATACACAGTGCCGGAGTGAGTGTAGGTGCGCGTGTGTTTATAATATGTGTATGTGAGACACAGAGAGAGAAAGAGATCGATCGATCGATCGATGACATGTGTTAAAAATAGAAAATAAAAAACAGAAGCGCGTAAAATTCCGTGTATTGAATCTGAATGATTTTGTGATTAACTGCTTGTAACAGATTTAACATCAAGCATTTCAAAAAAATATTCCGGGTGTGAATATAAGGCTACACAAGTGCTGGAAGAATGAAGTCAGAAAACGAAACAAAGCAAAATAAATCATGAAAACAATGGGATTAGTAGGGGGACAAAATGATAAAGAGGGATGGGGAAAAAAAGTGAAAGATTTCATATACAGTCTGACCACATCTTTAAGGAATGATTTTGGGAAGAATTTCTGCGGATAATCTCCATCAGTGAATGGCGATTGCAGCTTATACTTGTCGAAAACTTACTGGTCCACCTCAGTCTCGCTGAAATATGTCTGCAAAGGTCACTGAGTGAAGGAATTAAATATCGGGTGTCGACACAAGGAAGGGATCAAACTGTTTTTTAATAATGAAGATCGCTGGAAGCATGACTGAGCTTGAAAGAAAAGAAAAATAAAGAATGGATGACAAACAGAAGAGACGACAAAAGGACGGAAGAAGCATTTACTCCTAATCTTGAAAATAAGCCCTAGGCGTTTACAAATAGAACACATAAAAAAAATTATGTAAATATCAAAAAGGAAAAAAAATTGAACACAAGATACTAAACATAAAAAAAATATTCATTCCCCCCACCCGGACCCCCCAACCGCCCCCCCCCCACACACACACACACCCACAATGCACACAAGCACACGCGCACGCACACACACAAGTCACGGTATACAATCGTAAATAGCACACAATCAAAATTACCAGATACACAGGAAATGAAAGAAAGAAAAAGAAACAGGGATCTATCACTAATTATATTATTCTCTCTCTCTCTCTCTCTCTCTCTCTCTCTCTCTCTCTCTCTCTCTCTCTCTCACACACACACACACACACACACACACACACACACACACACACACACACACACATTTCATCCTTCTATCTCTGCCCCCACCCCCCAACCCCCCTCAACTTCTCTTCTGCTGTTATTTTTTTGTTATCTTCCCGCTTCGGACATTCACATGGGACACGTAACTGAAGTGAGCAGTACATTGTGTGTATTGACACCAGATGGCTTTTTCAAGCGCGTGCGGAAATATACTTCCTCCGAGTCGCCAAACTTCCTCTTTTTTGTCTTCACTTCCGCCCATTCCACTGAAAGTCACGAACTCGCTCTTACCAGTGCCAGCACACGAAAGTGCAAGAATGCGCGCGCGTGAACACACACACTCACACTCACACACACACACACACACACACACACACACACACACACACACACATACTCACACACACTCACACACACACACACACACACACACACACACACACGTACGTTCTTACATACAGCGAGCGCACACACACATGTGCACACTCACACGCGCGCGCACACACACACACACACACACACACACACACACACACACACACACACACACACACACACACACACACACACACACACACACAGGGGAGGAACTGAAATGTTTTAGACTCCCTCTTCTCTCATCTTGCCTTCTTCCGTCCATATGTTCGGTCCTGCACGGCTCGAAGTGAAATTATCAATCTGTCACCTTAAACTCTTCAGTGAATGGTCAGGTGGGACAATATTCTGTATTGTTCCAAAGTAAATTGATTTTGTTCCTTTTCTACATTTCATGAAGCCGGCACTGGCGTGAAAATTCGCATACATGGGGTGTTATTGTCAGTCCTTTGCTGTTTTCATCATTTGAAATCGACTGACTTTGATTCTCCCTCCCGTCCTCCCTCGCTTCATCTGCCCCCCCCCCCCCCCCCCCCCTCCCCTACAGTATTCTCTCTCTTTCTCTCTCTCTCTCTCTCTCTCTCTCAGGTTCTCTTTATCTCTCTCTGTATCTCGACTGGACTATTGTACATTATTTTCTTTGATAAGATAAAAGTGAACTGTTGTTACCCCCGTATCAAAAATCAATGACAATGAATTTTAAGACGTCAGTGTCTCTCAGTGTCTGACGTGCCAACGCCGGAGATTTGAGCAGTGTAGTGTGCTGTGTGTGCTGTGACTACAGCGCTATTGCCCACACTTGCCAGTCTTCTAAGAAGTGCCAGAACAAACTTTGAAAAGATCCCTGCTGCACACAGGAGACCATGCTGTTTGATCCATGGCACTCGGGTTTGTGTGCAAACTACGTTGGGCGGTATAGAAAGTCAGTTTAAAGACATACTGGCTTTGCGCCCAGTCTTGGGGTGGATGACATGACCGACTGATCCATATCATTCATGACAAGCTGAATTATTCTCTCATCACACTAACACCTGTGCCGTATAGTGGTATTTATGGATTTCGGTTCAGCGGCAACAGTTCAACACGGTGTACAGATGAAAACCACTGATGTCCTTTGCCTTTTAGCTCATTACGTGTGTGGATGAGTCCTTTATCGATCGTTCACATTGTGTAGCAGCATTAGGTGTCACATCGGACAAGCGCGTGGTCATCAACGCTGGGACGCCGAGGTTGCTGTATCTCAACAACTGTCACAGTGATCTGCCACACCTGAATTACTGAAGATTCGTTCGTTTATATATTTATAGTCTGTTCATCTAAGATGATGATGTTAGACTGAAATTACTGGAGACGTCGGCGTTTGTTTATTGTCACCATAGTTGTCACTTTTTATTTTGTCTTTGTTTATACTACTACTGCCCTATCCCTATCCTGATATGGCATTTCTGTTTGGCTGAACACAATCACCAAATGGACTTGGGAGAAAAAAAAGAAAAGAAAAAAAAAGGCACGACTGCTTCCAAGGAGTGGCCAAGGGAGACAACCACAATAATACAACGAGCAAATACGCTGCATGTTTGCTTCCCTTCGTTTCCTCTCTCTCACACACACACACACACACACACACACACACACACACACACACACACACACACACACACACACACACACACACACACACACACACACACATTTCGTCTGTTTTGCACCAGTTTTGTTCTGATTTGTACCTCCTATGTCACTTTAGAGCTCTACAACTGAGGTCTACAAAGAAGGTGGTATGGTGCTGACTGAGAAGCTTCATCAGCTGTTCCAGCTCATCTGGCAGCATGAGGCAGTTCCACAGGACTTCAAAGATGCTTCCGTCATACACCTGTACAAGCGCAAAGGAAATCGTCAGGCCTGTGACAACTATCGTGGAATATCCCTGCTGTCCGTCGCAGGCAAGACTCTGGCCAAAGTGCTACTCAACCGTCTCATAGCACACCTTGAGCAAGGTCTCCTACCAGAGAGCCAGTGTGGCTTCCGGAAAGAACGCGGGACTATCGACATGGTGTTTGCTGCCAGGCAGCTCCAGGAGAAGTGTCAGGAACAGAACACCGACCTTTACTCCACCTATGTCGATCTGACCAAGGCCTTCGATACTGTAAGCAGAGATGGCCTTTGGAGAATCATGGCGAAGTACGGATGTCCCAGAAATTTCATCACCATCATACGGCAACTACACGATGGGATGCTGGCCCGAGTCCAAGACAACGGAGAGACTTCAGAACCATTCCCAGTCTCCAACGGAGTCAAGCAAGGGTGTGTTCTTGCCCCCACCCTGTTCAGTCTCATGTTTTCAGCCATGCTGACAGATGTCTTCAGAGAGGCTGACGTAGGCATTGGCATCAGGTACCGCACAGATGGCTCACTCTTCAACCTCAGGAGGCTTCAAGCAAAAACCAGGGTGAGGACAGACACCGTCAACGACTTCCTGTTTGCTGATGACTGCGCTCTCAACGCTGCCTCCGAAGCTGACATGCAACACAGTGTCGACAAGTTCTCTGCTGCCTGTGACAACTTTGGCCTCACAATCAGCACAAAGAAGACTGAGGTGATGCACCAGCCAGCTCCAGGAAAGCCTTACGTTGAACCAAACATCTTCATCAACGGGCAACGACTGAACGCGGTGGACAAATTCACATACCTGGGCAGTACACTCTCTCGTACGGTTGTCATCGACGACGAGGTGAATGCCAGACTCGCCAAACCCAGCGCTGCCTTCGGCAGAGCTCCATAAGAACGTTTGGAACAGGAGAGGCATCACCCTGGAGACGAAGCTCAAAGTATACAAGGCCATAGTTCTCACCACACTGCTCTATGGATGTGAATCATGGACGGTCTACAAACGCCACGCCGAAAAGCTGAACCACTTCCACACCACCAGCCTCAGAAAACTTCTCGGCATAAAGTGGCAAGAGAAGATCCCTGGCACAGAGGTGCTCACTCGTGCAAACTTACCCAGCATCTACACCATCTTGATGCAGGCCATGTAGTTCGCATGCCAGACCACCGGCTCCCCAAGAAACTCAGTGCTGTACGGCGGCGAACTCCAACATGGCAAGCGCTCACATGGAGGCCAAAAGAAACGCTTCAAAGACACTCTGAAAGCTTCTCTGAAGGCCTTCAGCATCAGCCACGACACATGGGAGCTGAATGCAATGGACAGACCAAGTGGCGTTCAGCTGTCCACAAAGGCGCCAAATCCTGTGAGGCCAACAGAATCGCTGCAGCAGAGCAACGCAGACAGGCCAGGAAAAGCAGTGCCAGCAAGTCCCCGACAGTCCCCCACCCACCCCCAGGATGACTAGATGGTCCTCGTCGATCCCGACGGACGAACCACACAGAGCTCTACAGCTGATGACATTAAACGTTTCAGTGTTGAGTGTTTTCTCTCACCCATGTCAATGGCCATTGACATTAAAGCGTCTCTCTCTCTCTCTCTCTCTCTCTCTCTCTCTCTCTCTCTCTCTCTCTCTCTCCGGCTCTCTCTCTCTATATATATAGATAGATAGATAGATAGATAGATAGATATCAGTAAGATAACGAAGAAAAAGAGTTGTTTTGAAGACTTTTGAAAATAAGTTTCAATAAAGCCGCTGGACTGACTTTGTTGTTCATTTTTGTGATTTAAATATTGATGTATCATAATTATCAAAGATATGGAATTCGCCTTTTCCCACCCCTTACCATCCTCAAATGTGCTTTCAAACATTAGGAGCAAAGAAAACGTGTATTCAGTTAATGACGATGTAATGAGAGAACTGAGAAAAGAATGCAGTGTGGCATTCAGTGAATGCAGTATTCATATTTAACTAGTAAATATAAAAGCAGGTTTGGTGCAGGTGTCAGAATGGGGGGAGAACTTTGAAAACTGAAGTGGGGGAAAATACTCTAGCTCTTCTTGTCAGTTATCTTCTTCTTCCGAGTCGTTCGTGGGCTGCAACACCTACATCAGTTCAGCCGGTTCACTGAGTCACGGTTCACTCGTATATTTACACGACGGGGCTTTTGTAACGTGTATGACTGATTTTACACCCGCCATGTAGGCAGCCTTACTCCGTTTTCGGGGGTGTGCATGCAGGGTATACTGTTCTTGTTTCCCGTTACCCACCGAACGCTGACATGTATTACTGGATTTTTAACGTGCGGATTTGATCTTCTGCTTGCCGGGACTACACACACGAACGGGGGGCTCAGGTAGAAACACTGGTCTGCACATATGACCTGGGAGATCGCAGAAATCTCCACCCTTTACCTACCAGGCGCCGTTACAGCGATTCGAGCCTGGGACCCCCAGATTGAAAGTCTAACGCTTCAGTAGACCACTCGGCGCCCGACGTCCGTCTACTTGTCAGTCTAGTTATCCCAATGGATGCGATCATAACTGAAACAAACGCTCCTGTCGCGACGGTTTGCGTCGACGTACCTTATTATAGGGATGAGCAGTGAACGGTGTGTGTGTGTGTGTGTGTGTGTGTGTAAAACTATTCTGTACTTCGTAAAGTGACTCAGTGGAAAACTTGCTGGCGCGGGCGTAACTTTACAATTACGATTTCAAAGAGAGGGAGAAATGAAAACCCTCCAAGATGAATCTCGAATCAAAAAGATATTTTACCGTCTCTCTCTCATTTCTTTTCTTTGTTTTTCAGCCCAGGATTTAAGAAAATCACGTGCCACGGTGTTGTCACTGCGGGTACAAATGAGCCACCGAGGACAACCTGTTATCTTTTGTATCTGCAGTGATTCCCCCTCAGTGGATCCCCGCATAAATTTTGGGAGGAGGAGAAACTGTGACGATGGCAGCAGCTTGGTCCTAACGGTGACAAACACGATGTTATCTCTTTTCAAACACAGTATTACCCAAAAACAGTATCAGAGGGGTCTTAGCGCTTTCCTAATCCCAGTCTGTTACTGATCAGTTGGGTATCCATCAGTTTCGTTGAAACCGTCAGTTCATCAAAGCAGGATTCTAGCAGACATCGCACAGTTGCACGTCTTCTGTTTGCATCGATCACTCGGTGATCTGTGTTGGAAGGTGGTCAGCAGTTCGGGTCATTGGATGTGTGTTGATGACAGGGACAGTGTCTACTGATTGGCAGCAATATGTCGGTGTCACATCCTCTCCTCAAGTTATTGAAAGGTACTTTCATTTTCCCAAACCATTCTCGATCATTTTTACAGCACCTGTCAAAATCAAAACAATACCAAACTGAGAATGGCATTGCGCATCATCGGTCCAGCTCCGACAGTCCGAGTCAGATATTGACTTGGTTTCACTTTCACTGTGAAAACAGAAACGTTCTGATTTCAACTCGGTAGTATAGTTGTATAGGGACTGGCAAGTCATCTGCCTAGACCTCTCGGCCTTTTTATGCCCCCATCGAATCTTCATCTTCACTTCTTCCATTTTATTTTATTTATTTATTTTCTTCTTTTGTTTGTTGGTATTTTCGTGAATATTTGAAGAACACCAAGGAAGATTCTGGCAGACCACCAGACTCTGAGTCCATGTTCGCATCCATTTCGTTATTCACTTATACATACACTTAAGTAGGAAGACTTGCTGGATTTCATGAAGTTTTCTATTGTTAATAGACTGGCTAAGAGTCTCATAGTTCTCAGTATATTTGTTGTCAGTTCACAGTCTTGTGTCTTGGATGTACCTTTGGAGGAGATCTATTCTTAAAATTAAAATTGATATTGGATGTATGCACACACTTATATATACTCTCACATGCACACACAGAATTGATAATTTATCCATGTATGCTTGTGTTTCATACCCACACACCACCACCACCACCCACTTTTTTTCAGTTTTCATTCGAAACAAGTCTAAAAAATCTTACCTCAAATCACTATGTTTGCATAATTTTTTTTATTATGTCATTCTGTTATCAGGACAGTCACAACAACCAAGTGGTTAAAGCGTTTGACTTTAAAATCAAAGGGGGTTAAGGGTCGAGATTTGTTGAGTTTTCCAGGTCAACAGATCTGCAGACTTGCTTGTGCCTGAACTCCCTTTGTGTATAAATATACTGTGCATGTAGATGATAAAATACACATTTTGAACTTAATGACAGTATTAGGAAATCCATGTCTATGTTTGACCCTTTTATCTGAGTCAGCATTTGGTGGGTTAAGGAAATAGTACACATAAACAGCATGCACAGCCCTGAAAACAGTATGAGTATGGCTGTTTACATGGCAGGGTAAAAACAGACACACATGGGGATCCATTTGTACATGCATAGGACTAGGAGTGAAAGTGGGAATTGCTAGCTATGAACAGAAAAGAAGAAGAAACTTCTTCAGTGATTACTCTAAATATAAATCATAAAATCTACAGGAGCGGCCATGTATTGCTCCATCTGTTCATTGCTGTGGTACAGTTTTCAGCATATAATTGTATTAAGCACTATTTGTTGTCATGAATGGGAAATGAATGATTGTTGTTTCCTGTAGAGCTCTCCCTGTCTTTTTGAAAAGAACATGATCTTGTTTTCCCTCTGTCTCCCCCCCCCCCCCCCCCCCCTCTCTCTCTCGCTTTCTCTATATATATCTCTCTCTCTTCCTTTCTTTTTCCCATTTTCTCTTTCCATTGAATATGTTGGCATATTTTCACTCTTAAATGTTGCAGTTTTGTGTGTGTTGCACTTGCAAAACTTTCTGTTTGCAATGTAACTTGGTAAAAATATTGCAGCAAATTGTAGCACTTGCTTATTCTGTTTACCACATTGTGTTTAACATTAGTTGCAGTGTCTGAATGTTTCAGAGTCTGGTGTATGTTGCAGAAGTTCATGTTTCAATATATAGATCTCGTGTGTGTGCACCAGTGTGGCAGCAAATACTTGATGTGTCTGTTACATGACATTGTATATTGTATTGCAGCGTCTCCACCAGTGCAAGTATGTTCAGAGTGTGATTGTTGCAGTTTCTGTTTGAAAAGTATCTTATTGTGTCTGTGTCTGTGTACCAGTTGCAGCAAAATCACTTTCCGTGTCTAACAGACTGCATGGTCCGCATGTTGCAGTGTCAGTTTTGGAGCTGCACAAGGAAGTAGGATGTATCAGGGACAGTAACCTCAAGCTGCATCCTTTGTGTCAGATCATTGAGGATATCTTCCGACTGGGGCTGCTTCGTGAGTCACTGATGGACCCATCTGTCTCTCTCTAGTTATACTCTTATATCACACAACATGGTCACACATATGCACAATTGCATGCATACACTCAGACACACACACACACACACACACACACACACACACACACATAACACATAACACACACACACATATGCATCATATGCACACATGTATAGTAAAAAAATATCACATACATCGTTTCATACATACATCCACACACTGCAGGTAATAACTAGTATTCTTAATGTAAAAACAGAAAGAATTAAGAAACATTATTTGAATATAATTATAAACATAGCCTACTATACTGCACATTGATTATAATAGACAGATAAGATAAGAATAAGATGAATTGCGGGAAAACCACAACCAGATAATCAGCACACACCCGCACCGCACCCCCTCGCCCCCCCCCCACCCCCCCCACCCCACACACTCGGATAACTTGATTAAACAAGAGTAATAAACATATGTTCTCAAATAAAAAGCATTTCACATATTCGCTTTTTAAAAACATTGCAATTAATTATTACATCGTAATTAATTAAACCGAAATAAATTTAGAATATGGACGTTAGCATTAGACATATTCATTGTACATTCATCCTGCATATTTGCACATTATTCTTCCTACATATTGCACATTCATTATAACCAATTGTCACGTTTTAAGCTCAGTAAACACACACACACACACACACACACACACACACACACACACACACACACACACACACACACACACACACACACACACACCACAACTAGAACAAGGTACAGCCTATCATGCACGGACTTTCACACGTCTCACATGAGAGTGCGTGCGCGCACACACACACAGTTCTCAAGAATTTAAAATATGTTTTCAACAGCATAAATGTACAATCTCCCATGTCAGTATAAAAAATTATGAGTAAAATATGAATTAAAAAGTATTGTCACATCTCAGCTATCACATTTTTTCTGTTGATAGTTTATATATCTTTTCTTGAATTCAGTCCATTAAAGATAAGTCCAAGATTGCACATCCAGTAGTTTTCATGAGGGAGAAGTTTCTCATCACTGTCCACACTCTCAACTGGGATGATTTTCAGAAAAGAGAGTTCTGGATCCTCACGGTGGTCACATTCAAACACATGGGCAGCAACACCACACTTTCTCGCTTTCTCCAGCGTACTTTAATGTTCTTTGCAGAACCTACATACCACTCATTGTGAGTTGCACACATCACAACATACACTATATTTGGGGTATCACATTTCCTTCTGTCCCAGGGAGAAACTAAAACTTGGATTTCAGTTGAGTGGTGACAAGTATCACATTTTCTGTTACAAAAGTAAAATCCTGGTTTGTTAGCTGGTCCATAAGGAATATGCTGTTTGGGTACTATGGATTTGTATATCGGGCCTAAATTAGGCCTCTTACGCTCAGCCAAAATAATAGATCTTTTAGGTCAAATTTGTCTATTTTCTTTGTATGTAGGAGTTGTAAATACTTTTTGATGATATATATCATACTTTATTAGTATGACTTGCACAGTATTGTTCTACTATTTTGGTAATGACATACTGTTTGTAATTAATTTTATGAAGTTTTTTATGAATGTATACTTAATGCAGTTTAATCATCTTTGGAATCATAATTTTAGAATGTCAGATAAATACAAGTTTACAATTTGTGAAGTCCCTTGGAACAGATGAACTGGAAGGTCTTTGGATGTAATTTACATAGCTTAACCATCTTTTTAGGATAATGTGAAACTTGAGCAGTGATGAGGAAGGGACTAGACACTCTGTCATATGGCCTGACTAAGCTTATTGGGTTATCCTGCTGATCAGGCATCTGCCAAGTAGATGTGGTGTAGCATTGTAATGATGTGTATGTATATTATATATGGATTTGTCCAAATGTGGTGATGTCTCCTTCAGAAACTGAAACAGTCATGTATATTGATATTGGTAACTATTCAGGAACATTTTGTCAGTTGTGTGTTGTTATTGTTTTTATTCCTGAAACACTTTGCAGTCAGTTTATTGACATATATGAATTCAAGTTTAATAAAATATCTGTTTACTCTGCAGGTCATGGTTCTTGGTTTAATAAAGTGGATTACTGGACAGTACTATACAAATTGTCTCAAAGGTGAGTTTGGACCCAACATAAGTGGAAAATGTAAACGGGAAATGTAACATATGTGTGTTTTCATGTGTAAGCCTTCTGTCTTTTGAAAGTGCATGTGGATGAATGTGGAAATGTGAGAGAGAGAGTGTGTGTGTGTGTGTGTGTGTGCATTCATTCAAGTGTTCTCATATATGTGTGTGAGAGAAGGAAAGAGTGTGTATCATAGTTTCATACTGTATCTTATGCTGATGTTCGTGACAGTTTGTAGATTTTTATTTGTTGAAGCTAACGTAATTCACATTATTAGTTCTGCCTCAGAAAAGTGCTCAGGGGTAATAAATACACAGTGATCGTATATCTTTTCGGTTGGTGGTGCTGCGCTCAGTGGCGACACATTGCTTTTACAGGCTGGCACATGTTATGTGTACATGCCTATGTGCATAGGCGTGTGTGTGAATGTGTGCTTGTGTGTGTTAATGTACATTTTACTTTGTAGATTAATTTGCTGGATGCGCTTATTTGCACATGTTGATGTGCAAAAATTTATTCTTAGTGTGTGAGCATATGTGCAAGCATGAGTGTGCTGTGTGTGTGTGTACATGTGCATGCATGTGTGTATATGTGCATGTGCACCTGTGTGTGTGTGTGTGTGTATGCATGGGTGTATGTGCGTGTGTGTGTGCTCACACGTGTGTGTATATATGTTTGTGTATGGTTGTGTGTGCATGCGTGTATGTGTCCATGCTTGTGTGTGTTTGCGAGAGAGAGAATCAATGAGAGAGACAGACAGAGAGATTAGGAAGTCCAGGAAAGGGGACTGAAGGTGTGGCAGAAGGAGATGTGCTTATTTGTACATATTGATATGTAACAATTTATTATCTTAACTTTGTGTGTGAGTGTGCGTGTGTAAGAATGCATACATGTGTGTGTGTGTGTGTATCACTATATGTGTGTGTCTGGTTTTTAGCCTGTATGGACAGTTATTGTGGATTTTTGTTTTATTTCACTAGTTTTAACTTTCTTTTTTTATGGTGTGCATGGCCATATTATGTGTTTATAATGAGCTTGTGATTGCACTAATGAATTTCCATGCGGATTGATAAAGTAATTTTGATTGACTTTAAAAAAAAAGTTTAATTAATTTTCTATCTTTTTCAATGTATGTTTGCAAGTAAATCAGTCAGTCACTTGACTCATGAATTTTTCATAAAGTAGGTTATGCTTAGACTAGAGTGTTTTTGTAGTTTTCTCTTATTCTCCTGCAAAACCAGCGTGATTGCAGTTTTTGACTTAGATGAATATAGATATAATCATTATGTTGTTGGTCTGCAGTTACACATCAAGCAGACGAACATTGTGAAAAATCAAAACATTTACCTACGTTCACATGAAGACATTGTCGCTTGCAAATTGTAAGTCTCTGTGCTTGTGAGCATGCATGCAAATGATTGTTTATTGCCATATGTAGACATGTATGTTTTGTTTGTATATGTTGGAGTAGGGCGTGGGGGCTACTTTCATATGTTTGTGTGTAGAGAAATAGTTGCAGAAAAGTATAAAGCAATTTCTCAGAATTCAGCTATTTCTTTGAATTGTACACAATCATTACTTATTGCTTTCATTGCTTTCAGGGCAGGACCAGGGATTTACCACTTACTGGACTTTGTCAAAGAATGTAAAAAGGTAGGCATTCAGTGATTCATTGTTGAATTTACATTAACTTTAAAGTTTAGATGTCGTTCAAAATGCCCAGAATTGCTATGTAATGGGCTGTTATTTCTTTCAGCAGTTTCTGTTTAGAGCATTCAGGCTTGCAAACTGTTACTGATGTGATTTTGATTAAATTTCTTCAATAATTGCATTCTGCTAACTATTTATAAACAATATTTAAACAGCATTGTAGAGTGTAAGCACTGTTTGTAAGTTAAAGATTTATTTGCATTGTCTTGAGTCTGTGTCCAAAGGTGGTAAAGGTGTAATACTGAACATGGGTTACAGTATAATACTTTGCATAATCAGCAAATGATGGTTTGTCATGTTTGCCCCATTCTGTTGTGACTGTTGATGAGCTGACTGACAGGCTAGTGGCCCTACTTTTCAGACAATGACAGACCAAGGCCGAGGGCGGCTTTTCATACGCGCATGTCTGGTCAAGCATCAGCTGACTGCTGTTGTGCGACTACTGAGAGGGGACATAGTTGTGCTGAATGTGAGTGATCATCATGGGTGTGTTGGAGGCGGTGAGCGTATGGTGTGTGCATGGGTAATTGATTGTGTGTGTGCATGTGTGTGTGTGTGTGCAAGAACTGTAAACTACCTTGTAAGCGCCCACCCCCTCTTTGCACAAATTACACTATGAAGTCGGGGATGGGCATGTAATAGGTACTTTACCAGTCGCTGGGATTTACATTCCCTAACTTAGTTTCACCATGCAGTACAGGCTGGGCTTTTACCAAATGCATAAAAAGTCACTTGTAAGAAAGAAACAGTTTAAATATATAATGTATATGTAATTATGTAAATATTGTGTTTCTGCAGTAAGGTCTCCTGTCTCCCTGTGCATATGCATGTTCAATTGTGTGTGTTTGAGAGAGTGAGAGACTACTGTGAAACAAAACACTACATCATGGAGTAATGTCATGTCCTCACTTGGCTTTCAGTGACACATCTACATCTCACGGGGGCATTTTATTTTTTATCTCAAGATCTAAATTTGCACTCTTTATAAAGCAACACAGTCACAAATAGTAAATGAAATTTACATCAGTTCATGGTGATTTTCTTTTTCTTTTTTCAAAGTGTTGGGTGGGTGTTTACAAGGCATTTTACCCAATGCACAGTTTTTAACCCGAAATCAGTAGTGAGCATTTACTGGATACTGGACATTGACAAGTTAGTTTACAGTAATATATTTGCTGTCAGTGTATCTGTAAGAGAGATTAATTAAAATTTCAGATATTCATTTTCATCTCCTTTGCATGTATTGATGTCATTCAAAATTTTCTCTGTGTACTTATATTACTACCAATAATTTTTATTACACACTTGAACTCTTTGTGGTGTTTTTCATGTACTGAGCAGATGCTACATGTGGGATCTAGGTTTTTTCCTCTCAGTCTCAAGAAGAAGCAAGCTAAAGATTTCTGTTCATTTGTTTTCTCAAAGTCAGCTATTATGGTGAAACTTTCATTTATCCAAACTCTGGTCCCCTTTATTTTAAAGTAAACACACAAACTACACTAAGTAGTTTTATCAGTTATAATGAGGTGTTACAATATGGGTTTTAGATCTTGGAAAAAATTGTGAACATTGTGAAAAATTCTTCTCAGACTTGGACATAATTAAAATTTAATAACCATATCAAAAGGTATATGTGTATATACATACATACATACACACACACACATATATATATATATATATATATATATATATATATATATATATAAACAAAAAGCAAACAAGACACCAGTATAGATAAATAGCACTCAGATTTGTTAAAACCATGAAAGAAAGAAAAGATGAAAATGAAAACTTGCAAATAGATGTTGAAAGTGTTTCCTGGTCATTTGGTGTGTGAACGAGCAACATATGTTTGTATCTGTGTATGTGCACATTTGTGTGCATAGAAGTGCATAGAAGTTTATCATGTGAGTTGTCTTTTCCAGACCCATTATGACCCAAGCTCATCTATTTTGCGAGATGACATCCTTACTGGTAATTATGATTTTTAAATGTGTTTGTGTGTATGCACAAGTTGTATGTGTATGGTAGTGTGTGTGAAGGAATATTTTTCTTCTCTCAGTAGGAAAGTTTACTGACTGCTTTTTGTCATGTCACCCTTTAATGGGGAGAAAAAAAACAAACAAAGAAAAAGACAGTAAAATAAGACATTCCACAGATCTGTTCTTAAGGTGATGAGACGAAACCAGTCTGTGCATAAAAGTTCAGCGTCTGAATATGTCGCTCAGAGGAACGAGCATACAACAGTAATATTCACTGAAGACATAAATCAGATATAAAGAGGAGCATCTGCCTGATGTCAAGACGGAAAGAAAGTCTGAATTTGGTTGATACATAGTCCTGCTGGATAAACGTGGCAACTTGTTTATGAATTGTCGAATACTTTTTCAACAAGGAATTTGATTTTGTATGTGAATGTGTGTATATGTGTGTATTCACCCCTCAGTATAATGAAAAGATTTCCGATTCCACACAGAAATCTTCCTGTCCCTGCTGGAGGAAGTGCAAAGGATCACCTTCAGACTTTACCTCAAGGTATGTGGTGCTTGCTGTCTCTTACCTTGCTTCAGTACTTTGTCTCTGTGTGTGTGTGTGTGTGTGTGTGTGTGTGTCATATGTGTCACCTTTATTATCATACATACGCACACACACACATGCACGCACATGGAAGAAATGTCAGATATATGCTTTGTAAAGATAGTGTAACTTTTATCAGTCTGCCATATTCATGAGAGAATTAGAATTCTCAATAAATTCAGGCAAGTCTTGGTGTTAACATTGATAGCAAAAGGATGAAACAGCTCTTCTTCAAAATGATAGTACCATATTTCAAGAGTTTGTGAAAAGTTTTTATTCCAAGCTCTTGTGCTTGAAAATGAAAACAGTAAATATTGCACTCTGATATATATATATATATATACACACACACACACACACACACACACACACACACACACACACACACACACACACGGCTATATTTTTCACAGATTATAAGTCTGCATTCACATTGATAGGGTTTGAGCTCATCTTTAGAAATGTCTTTCTCTTTGTATTCTTTGCTGGCAATAAAAAAAAGATCAAGTTAAAAATAAAACAAGAATTGAAAAGAGGGAATGATTTTTCAGGTGTAAATGAAAATAACATCTCATTTTCTCTTTTTCAGAATTCCAGTTTTTTGGATGAAACTTGGGAATTAGCAGTAAGTATATTTATTTTTACTTCCATACTTGTAACATTAAAGTGCCTTTGAACATTGAAGTCAGCTTCAAGTACATTTTGACATTAAGTGTTATTGTGTGACACATTGCAGTTTGCAGTGAATATACTTGTTCACTAATTATACTTCTCCAGTGCCTGACAATAGTGATTACTTGAAAGTATACTTTTGTAATAATGGAAGATCCTTTAATAATAGAATGGATTGGAAAATCCTGTGATAATGAAACTGATGTGTTTGGTTTTTTCACAGGAGTATCGAGACTTTGAGTTTGTTCCATGTGACGTCCTTGGTATCCAGTTTCAGTGAGTTGTTTCCATTTTTGTAGGACAGAAAAAATCGCTTCTTGTTTCTTTTTTCCCCACATGACTTATCTAAAAACAAGTGTGATAATTGTTTATTGAATTCAGCAGAGCATGCAAAATAATGACAACAAAAGTCTGTTTCTGTTTATAAGGCTGTATCTTATAAAATTAAAATTAAAATTAAAATAAAACAAATGGTATGTAATTTGTGTGTCAGTCCTGTGTTTCATTGTATTTTCTAGTATTGTTGTGTTCTGTCTTTGGAAAAGAAATATATTTTTAGTTGTATATTTTCTTCCTGAACAAAAGTTGTGGAACAAGTTGTGAAAACTGTACAGAGTAATAATTCTATATTCTGATGGTAAGTTGTTAAGAGATTCAATATTGATGGTAATTATCTGCACCATAAACCCCACATTTCAACACATGTCGTTACTTTTATATCTCTGTATGTTTGAAACAGTTCTTTAATCAGTAGATATCACATTGATGGTACTTAGCTGCACCATCCCCCTACCCTTTGTCCACATCTTGTTCCCTGTATGTCTGTGCTGAGTGTCACAAATATTCAACAGTTGCTGTGTGTTGTGTGTTTAGGTCAGTGGATGACCACCTGGTGATAACTGATGTCGAGAAAGGAAGCGTGGCAGCTGAAGATGTGAGTTGATTAATGTTCCCTTGCCTGGGCGGGCCTGAAAGGTACACAGTGATTGGTATGGCCTGCAGATCTCTACCTGTAAAGTGTTTACATGTTACCAATCTTAAATAGTTATTTATATTTTGTGGAGGTTTATCTCACAAAGTTGTTGGCTTTGTTTGCATTTCTGTTATCAGTGGGTTGCCTTGTCGAGATATAAAGAGATTTACATTTCATTGTAGTTTTTTTTTTAATGAGAGAAGGTTTTATTTGTGTAAAGTGTGAACAGAAACGTTGAAAAGATAATCTATGAAAGGGTAAGAAATCTTTATGGTGCAGTCGGTTTGGTTTTTTTTTCTCTTTCTCTCCCTGTGTCTCCCCCCAACCCTTTTCTCTCTCTCTCTCTCTCTCCCCTTCTTTCTCTCTTTCTTTCTCCCTCTGTCTCTCCACATTCACAAATGTGTATGGGCATACACACAATCCACCCACAGAAAGTTTGAGACACATTGCGTGCATCTGCAATCATCATCATCAGTTCTGCAGATAAAGTGTGTATTTATGTGCTTACATACATGTGTACATTCGTAAGAAGAAATTAATCTTACACACAGTCTGTTACAGAAATATTGATATTTGCTGATCTGTGTGTGTGTATGTGCGTGTGTGTGGCATATGTGTTTGAATGCACATGTGTGTGTGTGGGGGTGGGGGGGGCGGGGGGGGGGGCATATGTGTTTGAATGCACATGTGTGTGTGTGTATGTTTGCAGAGTAAAGTGCAAGTGGGAGACATTCTAGATGAAATTTTTGGCCATTCTCTCAAAGGGGCGAGAAAAAGCAAGGTAAGATGCTCATTGACTGTTGGTATCTCTGGGGATTTGTTCTTTTCTTCATATCTCATCCGCCCTTATCTTAAATCCTTACTCCCCCCACCCACCCCAACCCCGGCCCCCCAACCCCCACCCCCACCCCACTCCTGTCTCTGTCCATTTTCAGACAGTGTTCTTTTTTCTTCTTTTTTTATTAAGAGCAAGATTTCTGTCACATGATGAAAAATTACTGATACTGCATCAGCCCAGTGTATTTCACTTGGTCATTAGATCATGACTTCAGAAACTACAGAACATTGCTTAGTCATGATACATTAACGGACATGACGAATGAAGCAATGGTATTCTGGGTCGTTGGTTTTTTTTTGTTGTTGTTGTTTTTTTTTGTCTTTATCTCAAAACAAAAAAGAAGACAGTAGAATAATTGCATTTTGGAGGATGTGCTGTGGGTTTGAATGTACTTATGAAGTGATGAATTGATTTACATGGTTTGTCCCTGTCCCCCTCCCAACCCCAACCCCATTTTTTTATAACTGGTTCAGTAAAGTCGTCTATATAATAATATTATAATGTTGTGTTTTTTGCTGTATTTCAGGTGAAAGAACTCTTTCAGTTGTACAAAGGAATACCTGTGTATGCCAGTTTCATCAAGGTCAGAAGGAGGTTTTATCATTTCGTTTTTTATCCATGCACATCCACACACACACAGAGTTCTCTCACTCTCTCTCTCTCTCTCTCTCTCTCTCTCTCTCTCTCTCTCTCTGATAGCAGAGTCGTGGCCAAGTGGTAACACCTCTGCCTAGGAAGTGAGTGAATCTGAGTGCACTGGTTCAAATGCCACACTTACCAGTATTTTTTCACCCACCTCTTGACCTTGAGTGGTGGTTTGCATGCTAGTCACTCGGATGAGATGATAAATTGAGGTCCTGTATGCAGCATGCATTTAGCACATGTAATAGACCCATTGCAACAAAAGGATTGTGTTGGAAAGCTTCTGCAGAAAGATCCAAAGCAAATATACCAGCAGGCAAAATAAAAGAAGAAAGAAAAAAGAGTGATGCTCTCACTGAGGTGGTGTGCTGCCCCTGGGGAGAGCAGCCTGATTTCACACAGAGAGATCTGTTGTGACAAAAGAGTAATACAAATACAGTATGGTACAAATACAAAAACAAATTTGATAAAAAGTAAAATTATAAACAGGAACCATTGTAAAAAGTTCTGTAAGCAGATTATTCAGCATTTCATAGTTTTGATTTTTACCATTGACTTGTCAACTTATTGCAACATGAATTGTTGATTTGTTAGTTTTCAGTGATGCTTATGGATAGGGGTATATATTGGAACCTCTTTTTTGTTTTTCAACAGCATTCTGCTTCTTTTAATGCTCAGTTATTTACATACCAGTGGTTTGGTAAGAAAAAGAATTGAAAAATTAGATGCCTTGTTGAAATCCAGGAAAATGACAAACATTGTGTCTGATTCAGAGACATGTACATCATACAACGAATATTAGAAAATAATAGAAAAATATATAGATCAGTGTAGTTGAATCCTCTCTCTCTCTCTCTCTCTCTTTCTCTCTGTGTCTCTCTCTCTGTATATAAGTTTCTCTATGTTACATGCAAAAGTGAAAAGATGGGTAAATGAATAAACAAAGAGACTAATCACTAAGTTATTGGAATTAATGATGATAACCATAATAGCAATAACATCTCAAAGTGGTCTATATGTTGCACACACAAGTTAAAAGATCGATAAATGAATAAACAAATACACAAATGAATAAGTAAATGCAGTTGTGTTTTGGGGTGTTTTTTTTGCACTTAATAATATGTCAGATTGTTATTGCACTTTATAAATATCTCAAAGCAATATACAATAACAAATGTGAGACAGACACAAAAGGAACGAGAACACACATCTGAACACACACCAAGCACTCACAAACACATCTCAACAAACACACTCTCACCCACAGGCACGCATGCCAGGTAAATCCTGTGTACACATAACCCTCAGTGTTACCTGGTGCCACCAGGCCAAAGATTCCTACGGCCACATCCACCGCCATGTCTCCAAGCTGCTGCGCAAGGCGGACATCTCGCTGATCCCACCGTCCTCCCACAATAGGAACCTGCTGAACAGAAAGCAGGACGAGGGCAGCCCCGCCAGCAGGAACCGCAAACCCCTGCATGCCTTGCTGCCCGAAGAGGAGCTGGATGAGATTCCAGTGCACGGGCCTGATGGCAAGTGAGTGACCACTGTGGCAGTGACCACTTCCATGTTTGGCATTGTCTGATGCTTATTGGGGTTTTTTCCTTGGTTGGTGATTTGGGTATTTGCTGGTTGGTTTTCTCGTGTTGTCTGTTATCCTGTGGAAATCCATGTTCAGGGAAGCAATCCACAAAGGTTTGTGGGTGAATAGCTGTTGATTAAGTTCTGTACATTGTCAGGAACTGTGCCGAGTTTGTGTGGGGAGGTTGCTTGCTTGGCCACTTTCCAGGTTTTATCAATAAAAGGCAATGGTACCAGCATCATGTCTAGAGTCTTGTCCATGGCTCTTTACATATTCTTAGATTCTATTATGATTCACAAAGATACGTGTGCATGTATGCAAACACATACATTAATATTTTGTTTGTTATGATGACTTCAGCCAGAACATGTACTTTGTGTTGTTTTATTACACACCTTGGTGAATCAGCTGATATGGTGTACATTGACTGTGTATTGTTTCAGGGCTGCTTACGAAGTTATCTACAGGGGAGTGCACATTTTGAAAGGAGTGAGTTGTTTTTATTCCATTCACATTTCTAACTTTGTGGAAAGGAAAACTGTTAAACACTTTAGTCAGTGCAAAGACTGTACTTAACCCATAAGTGCCTCAGGACAGAAATTTCCGTCCCCTTCTGTTGTGCAAAAGAGTGCCACAGGAAGGAAGTGTCCATCTTCATCATTGTATTCTTCTTCTGCGTTCGATGTTTTGGCTGCGTCAGACGGTCACCCCTGTCGCCACGATGTAACCCACGGTCTTCTCCAGGTCGTGGCGGTCTCCCCAAAGCTGCGCCTGTAGCTCTGTGCCCCCTGGCCAGGTTTGACGCCGTAGAGCTTCATGGGTTGGGCAGTGTTGGAGGATGTGTTCAGGGGTCTAGGGTCCAGTGCCACATGGACACTCATCAGTGTGGGCGATCTTCATACGGTGAAGGTGACTCAGTAGTCGGCAGTGGCCAGTTCTCAGTCTGAAGAGGACTGTCTGCTGGTGTCTCTGGAGCTGGTGGATTGGATCGACACCACTGTTTGCACCCAGCCTTCTCTTCCACTGGTTCTGGTATCGGTTGTGGATGATGGTCCTGGCCTCTCTGTAGGTCACGGGGTGGCTGAACTGCTTCATTTTGCTGCCTGCCTTGGAGAGAGCATCGGCCTTTTCGTTCCCCGTGACCCCACAGTGAGAAGGAACCCACTGAACAGTGACATTGTATGAATTTTCCCATTGCATGCCACAGGAAGGAAGTGTCCATCTTCATCATTGTATGAATTTTCCCATTGCATTAGATTCATGTGAAATTGTCATAACTGGATAGTGTGATCACTTTCCTTTCAGAAAAGTATAATTACATATACTTTCTTTTTGTAGTTTGCATGCTGGATTTTTTTCTTTTACTCTTGTGACTAAAACATCCCTTGGCAAATGGTTGTCACTGAGCATAGAATAGGTTTGGCACTGAAAAGGTTAAGTGTGTTTATTTGAGTGTTTGTACCTTTGTACAAATGCATGTGACATGTCAATGTATGTATATATTTGTATATGTGATGATGATTACTTTAACAAGTTAACTGCCAAGCAAATATACCCCCTGCTGCAAGGCGCATTTCGGAGAGAGGGGGGGGTTAATTCAGTGAAAATGGGTATGAATTGGCATGCACAAAATTCCACAGGCTGCATGTTTTGTCTAAAGTATATATTTTTCTGCAAGGAAATTGATGGAGCTTTCTGTCAAAAGCTATTTTGAAATTATGAGATGTTTGAATTATGATTTTGAGCTGGTTCAACAGCAAAGTATATTTTAGCTATGTAATGTTACATTACATGATGCATAATACATATCTATGTCCAGAATTTTCCACAAAAACGCAACTAATTAACAACACAAACATACTCACAAAAAAACCCAACCAAGTGAAGTCCTGGTATCCAAGGTGTTGAAATCAAATCTATAAAGACAACATAAATTTTGGAACAATTTCAAAATATGCTGTCATCGAAGTCCCTAATCCACCTCTTCCTCCTCATCCTGCCTTCTCCTCTTTTCTTTGGCATTCCTTTCAGTTTTGATTTTATCAAAACACTCGCATTTTTCCTGTTTCACTGACCACACACACCCCACACACCTCCAACTTTTTCAGCATTTTCAGGCCATGATATGCCACTTTATGTGTCAGACTCACACCAGTAAGTGACTCAGACCAATCAATGTCTGCAATATAATCATAGTTATTTACACTTTGTTTGCCAAAAGTCAACCAGTGAGCTGACAATGTTGTCAGCTGTGTTTTGTACTCGTTCACTGTTTTGGCTGGCAGTTGGTCAGTGTTGTGAACCACACATCACACCATGCACCATGTTTATCCATGATTGAAATACAGTCTTCTTCTAAGTTATGATGCTACTCTTTCTGGCTGAAGGAAAATTTGGGAAAGTCTGATGAAGGGTTAACCCATCATGTTGGCAATCTGACAGTAACTGCACTATATCAGTAAATTGTATAAGTTGTTCCTGATTACTATTATTGACTCCAAATGTTGTTTATATGTCTTTTCTTTCCAAATGTTTTCCATCTTTGTGCCCTTCTGTTCATACTTTTCCCCTCCAGACCCTCCAGATCTGTGCCCCTTTCTTGAAATCTTTTCTGCATACCCTGATTGACTCCCAATAACAAGAACTGAGGGTTTGGATTGCATTTAATACAATGATTTGTGCATTGTGCAGGACGGACGTGTCGACCGTATCCATGATGCTGTGGGTGCCATTGTCAACAATCCCAATAAACTGGAAGAGGTAAGAGTCAACAATAGCACACAGAACAACGAAAACAATGTCATTGATAACTGTAGGAACCATAATGATAAATAACAAGCCATTACGTTTAGTTTCAGGAGGGAGGGAAGGAAACAGCGAGCAAGTATGAAGGGTAGGTAAGCTAGAAGCCCAGACAGACACACAGGCAGTTTATGAGGACAAAGGTCTGTCGCACCACTAACTTCACGCTATTCTCAGCAGAGTGCATGTTACACAGGCAGTTTGTACAGCTGTGAACAGCTCCGTTGCTGCTGATACACTGTCTGAAACAGGGTGCTGTGGGGTTTTTTTAGTAATACTCGGTGTCAGAATGCAACAAGTTGGGTGCTGTGGGTGTGACTGGATGTGTTATTCTCTGACAAATGTAACGGTACCAAACATGAGTAAGTTTTGTTTCCTATGTACAGTATGCAGGAGGCACAAAAGTTGGCCAGCACATGAACATTCTTTGCAGACTGAGGAACACACAGGAAACATGGCGCAAATACAACTCAGTGTTCTGCGTGCATATGGTTTGGGTTCAAGCTAAAACTTAAAACATGATATACTTGCATGTCTCCACAATGCAGCTGGAAGGGAAGTACAGAGGATACCATTACCTGGGAGTGGCAGACTGCCTTTGATGTTAATGTCAGTAAACAATGGTCAGCTCCCTCTGAGAACTGCTGCCAGCCATCTCACTTCCACACTTCTCTCAACACACAGGAAGAGAGACAGACAGACAAACACGTATGCAGACAGACATACTGGGAAATAGAGGCTTGTGCGCAGAGAGAGAATGAAAGGGGGAGAGAGACAGAGGAGAGGCACAGATAGGGAGACACAAAGAGAGAGAGAGAGAGGCACAAAAAGGGAGAGAAAGAGAGAGTGATTTACACTGACTAGATGTTTTGCATGTCAGTAATAATGTGTGCCTTTGCATCTGACACATTTGTCCACTCTGAAAGAAAAACCTTAATACCATGCTTTTAGTAAACAATCACAATCTTACATGTTAACATCCATTTGTAAGTTCTAAATAATGAAATATGATAAAATACATTCCCACCTGAACTTGTAAATCCATCTGCATCTTTGTTTGCATAAGGTAATCCACTAAGTTGGAGCGCGACACTAAACTCACATTTTTTTCCTTTCTTTCCAAACATCTAGATTGGAAAAATGAGTCAGTTCAGCAGAATATTTGGCACAAAGTCTTGCATTCAACCCTGTATCTTTATCTTTTCTGAGAACTCGTTCACTTCACACGCGGCACATACAATCCAAACGTCTCACGTGTTCACTGAAGATATACTGCCCAGCCAGTGAAGCTGACCCAGCCTCAGATTCTATTTTGTTGGCACAAACACACACACACACACACACACACACACACACACACAGGTTAACTAATTGGATGTAACACAAAGAAGCAGACAGTGTTTTATGAATTAGATGACACACTTAAAGTACACATTCATTGGAATCATGTGCACAAAAATTACAGTAAACTAAGACCATGTGCAAACAGGATGGCATGAAAATCACGTAAATAATACAACATTCTCTGCTCAAAACATGGGCACAAAGAGGCCCGCGCTAACGCGCCCTTTCCTCCCCTTTCCCATCCCAGTGGAATCTAGGTCAGGGACGGTGTTGACGGCTTACTGAATTCTGGAACTAAATAGCTGCGCTGGTAGTGAAGTGGCACACCTGTGCCTTTCGTAAGGTCAGTTATAGGAAAATGTTCTCCATATTTGACATAGCACACAAAAACCCAGATAAAGTTGCAGCCAATTGTTCTTAGCAATGCACAAAACATGCCATTTGGGTCAGATAATAATGAAAATCAAGATTTTACAAATTTCATATCTTTAAAGTCTTATCTTTGCTGTCAGTTTGTATTTTAGCATGAAACTGGCTGAAAATGTAGTATTATTGTGTTTTCAGGTGCATGCACTGTTTGTACTGCTGCACACATTCCTCACTTAAGTTACAATGTTCAGTGCATTTGACTTCAGGATTTTCTGATATTACGTCAGCCAATGATGTGGCAATACACTAAATGAGGCAGTGATTTGTTAAAGTTCTTTTGATCTGGGATCTAAAAGCAAAGTTCAGGCTTTTCAGGAAATATAGAAAAAAAAAATCTGTGATAGATAGGTCAATTCTGTTTTTTGTATGTTAATCTGTGATTTTTATTTAATTAAACTTTATTGTAGTACATAAATGTTAAAAATGTTAAATTCGGACTTTAGACTGGTTTCTGTGTGCTGCGTCACAAATAAAGAAGGAAAGAAAGACAATCCCAAAATTAGTTAAAACCAGACCCATTTTGCAAGTTAGAGAGAACTAGAAACTGTCAGAAGGCAAGCATGCATATATGGAGTGGGTAGAAGGAGAGCAGGGAAAACTGAGAGTGCAATATTACATGTAAGGTCTTATTATGTCTTGCCTTGCTTTAAAATTCAGAGCTGTATGTATGTGTGTGGAGAGAGAACAAGCCAGAGAGAAACCTGTGAGAAAACAACCACACACACAGAAATCTGTTGTGATAAAAAAAAAATTGTTAAAAAATACAAATACAAAATACACAGTGGAGTGATGGCCTAGAGGTAACGCGTCCGCCTAGGAAGCGAGAGAATCTGAGCGCCGCCGATATTTTCTCCCCCTCCACTAGACCTTGAGTGGTGGTCTGGACACTAGTCATTCGGATGAGACAATAAACCGAGGTCCCGTGTGCAGCACGCACTTAGCGCACGTAAAAGAACCCACGGCAACAAAAGGGTTGTTCCTGGCAAAATTCTGTAGAAGAATCCACTTCGATAGGAAAAACAAATAAAACTGCACGCAGGAAAAAAAAAAAAAAAAAAAATGGGTGGCGCTGTAGTATAGCGACGCGCTCTCCCTGGGGAGAGCAGCCCGAATTTCACACAGAGAAATCTGTTGTGATAAAAAAAAAAAAAATACAAAATACAAATACAAAAACCATGCTCACTAGAAGTGTCAGCCAGTGCATGTGCCTTTTAATTAGCTTGTGCACACACAGAGAAAGATTGAACAGAGGTGAGATAAATATGACTTTTGCATGCATCCTGTGTTCATGCAGCTTTCTAATAATGCTTACATTCTTGAAATTTTCCCTGGGCAGCAGTGCACCCACCTGAACAGAATGGTGTATAGTTTGATACATCAGTGCTTCTCAGTTTATATTTGATGATAATAATAATAATAATAATAGGCCAGCATTCCCCAGCCCACACAATTTAGCATGTAGCCACACACACACTTATACACACATACTTGTACCATAAGCACACACTCACACATATACACTTACTTATGCAATGAAAGTAGAAGTATTATTTTCAGGAAACTTGATAGCATCTGCCCAGTTCAATTGATGGATTATCCAACTCATGCAGAGAGATGAATATCAATAGCTGTCATTGATATTTGAAATACGTATTTACAAACATCTCTGACATACTAACTGCACTATTCATGTTCCACATGTTAATCTTATATTGAGCAGGTAATGAAAATACAAAGTGTTAGCATGCATTGCCCTAAAAAAAAACAGCAGAATGTGGCTGGCAAGATAATGGAGTTAAAATGTAATGCATTTTTGATAAGCCCACTTGGCAGTTTACACATGTGTACAAAATGATGCTGATATCTTATGGATTTTAGAAGATGTAAAGACAACAGATTTTAAAAATATTTCACAGTTAATTCTTTTCTTTCATTTTTTATTTTTTATCTCATTTCACTTGCAGGTGGTGACAATTGCTACAACAGAGACCAGCATCATCATCACCAAAAAGTCAGATGGGCAGGTGAAGTTGTTGTGAATGTGTGGCTTTGTTCAAACAGTCAATTGGTGCTATCTAGCAAAAACGTTGCCATGTTTTTTGTTCAACACTCAGCCATCTGTCATTCTGAACACTAAAATATGGTATAACAGGAATGGGTATATTTAACATTTTTCATACTCCTGTTCTTTATTCATGCCACATGCGTTGTCAATCACTCTTAGAGCTGTAGGTTAGGTGCTGTATAAATGTTTATCATCATTGTTGTTGCTGCTTTTCAGGTCCTGATGGAACACTCATACACAGAGGTGTCAGCCTGTGGTCGTCGGACCGACTACATGACCTACTTTGCCTACATTGCTGGGTGAGTGAAGCATTGTACTATTTTGGGGTGGTGTCATCAACAAATCATGTCATCAGTGGTCGTCAGACACATCAAGGTGACTAAACTGCATTAAAACCACTACTGTCTACACCTGGATAAAACTTTTAAGTAGTGATTTTAATGTTGTGTGAATGGCATAATTTTTTTTTATTTCATAATCACCAGAATTATGGGCCACTGAAGTATGTTAAAGCTTGTTCCATGAATGGGCTGCTAAAATGTGTTCCTCATATTCCAAGAATTGACCTCTTAAATATGTAAATCATAATGGTCCTTGGATTGGTTACTGAAATGTGTTACAATGCACCATGAATGGGCCACTGAAATGGTTCCCTTAAGTTCCAAGAATTGGCCTCTGAAATAGCTACTTAAATGTGTTCATCATGTTCCATGAATGGGCCACCTCTGAAATAGCTACTTAAATGTGTTCATCATGTTCCATGAATGGGCCACTGAAATGTGCTAATTATACATTCTGCAGAGATATTATCAAAGTAGTGTTTGGTTCATAGGGAAGAAGAATTGTTTCCTGTGTTGTTGAAGAAGAATTGTTTCTTGTGTTGGTTTCTACACCAAGGTTTGTGAGATAGGCGAAGGAGTGCTATTCCAAATATTCAGAGGGGTCAGTGATACAACAGTGAATGTATGCTTATTGTTTCAGAGACACAACTTGCAACCTGGCCAAGAATTTTCAGTGTCATGTTTTCGAAAGTCAGGAAGCTGATGAGGTATAAGCAAACAGACTCCTCTCTCTGTCTCTTTCTATCTGTGTTTCAGTCTGTTTTCTCTCTCTGTTTTTCCAACCCTCTCTCACTCTGTGTGTGTGTGTGTGATGTAATATATACATTCCAACTTTGTAGTGCTATAGTGCTGTCAACAGATCCTGTTCAGCAGTCGTCATTATCATATCCACTTACTTTCTCATTTTTCAGAAATCATCACAGGATCAAAGCCAACTATTACATATATATATATATATATATATATATATATAGATAGATAGATAGATAGATAGATAGATAGATAGATATATTACCCAACTGTTATTTCCTTGTTTACTTACATACCCTGCCTTTGTCAGGCTCTGTGGACCACTGTTACATGACACAGATCAAGAGAATCCACTCACTGATATGACAGATCCGAATGTACTGGTGATTGCCACAGAAAGCAAGGATACAATGGAAACATGCAAAAAAAAAAACAACAACCCAAAATCAAAAACTTTTTTTATAGGCATCCTTGTACTTTTTTGTATTAGGCATAGTATGCTCAATATGCTTTGTACTAGAATTGATATTTTCCATTCATATTTTGAGCGTGTATGAAATATATTTGATGTTCACATGCACATGTGAAACATGTGTTAATCCAGTGATTGAATGTGAGCAACAGTTGTATTAATGGCAGTGTTGTTGTTTTTTCAGGCCAAAGTTATCCTGTGCAGCATTGGTAAGATTATTTCTTTTCGTTGTTTTTTTTCTTTGTGATTGTGATGATATTGCTAATTTTTTGTTTGGAAGATCTATTGATGTAACGTGTGTGTGAAAGATGGGAGGGAGTATTGTATTTCTACATATAAAAAAAAAATTACTGTAAAGTTTGTTCTATTGAGCGCACTGGTATATAAGGTGCACCCACTAAATTTTGGAAAAAATTGAACTTTATACAAACATAAGCCGCACTGGCTTATAAGCCGGAACACATACTGATACTACAGAAAAGCTGTCAATACTGTAGGAAACAACACAAAGAAAAGCAAGCGAAAATACTGCTAGTGCCACAAAAAAATAATAAATAAACACAATGAAAATAAGATCCATAATTTAGGGATAGTCACATTTATTCAACGTCATCCTGCTCACTGAATCCACTGAAATTTTCGTCTTCAGTGTTCGAATTGAAGAGAACCAGCACAGCTTCCTCCGCCATCTTGTCACTGACTTCAGCCTCGCTTTCACTTGATGAACATGAAGGTGGAGGTCGCTGCTGGTTCGTCGCTTGCACTGTCGTCTGCTAGGTCGATCACCTTCAATTTGAAGGCTGCATCATAGGCATTACGTCGCGTTTTCGGCATGATGAGGGTGTACGCATGAGCAGAGTAGAACTGAATGCTGATCTGAAGGCTTTAATATGTGCGGATTTGATTTATAAAACGTGAACAGTTAGCACACTATCCTGAAGCTCATCCAAAAATTCATGGACAGAAATCATGATTTTGGTGAGTTGAAGGGCAGCTAAGAATAGATGAGAACGTGACACTCCCGGGATCGTTAAAATCCTCAAATAAGCCGCATCATTTTATAATCCGCAGAGGTTGAAGCTGGAGTAAAAAGTAGCGGCTTATAGGCCGAACTTTACGGTAGCCCAAAAACCCATGTTCAGTAGGTGAAATTTTGTCCTGTCATTGCTCAGTCCTGTCTCCTCAGTCATTCCAAGATTATGATTTGTATTGTCATGTCATTTTTACTATGTTTATTACTGTTTGTGCCAGATAGCACCAGTGTCAGTGATCTTTTCTTCTCTGTGTACAGCTCAAGGGTTTGAGAGGACCCAGTGGTTTCTGTGAGAGGTGCTCGTCAGTGACAGTGAAACATGATCAGAACATTGTCTCCACAGTACAAGATCAGTGTCACCACACATCAGCCCTGTGTTGTCTTCAAAACAGTCACCTGTGTTTTCCTCTGCTCCACTTCTATTCATCCATCTGTCTACACAGGCCTTGTAGACTGTGTCTACACTTCATGCTGCTGGTTACTGGAAGCCTTGTGCGGGAAGACGTGTGTACAACATTCACCTGTTGTAAAAATGCAGTTGTAATTTGCTCCACACAGTGGTATCTTGCCTGAACAGCCAGTTGGAAAGGAGTGCAGCTTTGACACAGCTGTTCACTGTTTAAGTTTTGGGCCAAACTTTTGTTTTCTTGAATCAGACTCATTTTATGCATGTTATACTGCCGTTCAAAAGCTTCCATCATTGATCTTGCCACAAAAACCCTCTTGAAGCCAAAGCAGGTTTACAACTTAGACTTGGCCAGGATCTTCATTCAGTGCACAGTGTTTGACTGCATGCTGTTAATGCTCTTGTGATGCAGATTTGTATTTGCTTGTGTAGCATGCAGCTGTGTCTTTTCTCCCTTACGCCAGGACATCGTATGTGTTCAGTAGTTGAGCTATGATGACTGAAGATAAGTAAAAGAATGTATTGTGAGTTTTGCTTTATAATTTCTCTTGTCCCCACCTTCCCCTCTCTCCCTCTCCATTCTCTTTGCAGCCCCTCACCCCTGCCCCCCATGCATCCCCCTTGATTCACTCTCCCTCTCTCCAGCTCTTACTTCTTCCCCTTGGTTTTGTCTCTTTCTCTCACTTCTTATTCTCAGTGCACATGCTTTCCCCTTTCTTCTTTCCTGTGTATATGCATACATATACCCACCTTGTTTGTCCCTTTCTGTTTGTTTTCTGTTGATCAGAGCAACATGGGGTTTTACAACACAGGAAGTGAACCTTTTTTCTTTCTTTTTTTTTTTACGGTTCTTGGCTGCGTTACCCCACCCCCACCCCAACCCCTATTGACACATTGACCATGGTAGCTTACATGGTAGTTGTGGTATACTTGTGTTCTTTTCATTTTAGCATTTTTTTCTTTTCTAAGTGAGACTTGTGCTGGGAACATTTTTGCATGCCCTGTCATTGTCTGTGATTATACTGTGATACTGAGTGAAACTTTTGCTGCTGAAAAGTGGTAGTAAAATGAACAGAGCAGTTGAAAGCTTGTCCATGGCATGATCACCACAAACCTGCATACACAACAGACCCCTACTGCTTATGAAATATGACCATAATCTTAAGAAGAAAAAATTGAATGGGTGTGCTTGCATGTTCAAAATTTCAGCTGTATAGTTTCTTCTTTTTTTCTTTGTGAGAGGGTTCAAGACAGTGGCTTCACTAGACTTTCTTACCCAGAAAAAAAATTATTTGCTGTGTTTCATAATTGCTGTCATTTGACTTTTGTTTTATTTCTTTATAGCTGACAGCCCAATCTGTTTTAAAAGTCAAGGGCTGTAGCATGCTTACCAGTAGTCTGTCACCTGAAATGTGTGCTAAGTATCCTGGCCAGAGGAAAGAAATATGTTTATTTCCTGTTGGAGGTGGTTGGTGTGACAGACTGACAATAGGGGGGTTGTAAGTTCAAACCCTATCAGAAACCATAAGTTTGGGATTTTTTTCTTTAACTGACCAGCTCCAGCCCAAGTTGAACACTATGGGAAGACAGACTACAGGCAAATTTCGTTCACTTCATGGAGACATCTTTGAGAGTATTGCTTGCATTTCTTGAGCAACACTGCATGAGTTAGCATAGATTTCACACACCCATTTGGTGCTCTGAAATACTGGTAGAGGTAGGACAGAGGCCAGGCTTGTCAAGCAGGCTTAGACTCCTTGGTATTGTTGATGTCATCTTTATTTTCATGAAATCATGATGAAAAAAACTGCATCCGATTATGTACCTGACATGCCATGTTCTAGTGATAACCATGGTTTTAATTTCTGCGTTCCTTCCGTCCTCATATTACTTTTGTAGCAAGATCTTCAGTGTTGGTAGGTTGAATGGGGCTGTCATTAGAGGGATGTGGTGATTGGTTCCACCCAAGAGCTGGTATTGAATTAGTCCAGCTGGGGTGTTTGTAGACATGTAGTATCCACTAAGCTGTTATAGTCATCAGTAGGGACTTTATAAGTGCTGTCCTTTGTGTGATGAATCAGGCTTAACTGAATATTGCAGAAATGGTAGTGCAGGATCTCCTTTAGAATGTGGCCTTTTGACAACTTGATTTTGTAAGTTTTCCGAGACTGCTGGTGTTAGGACTTCAATGGAAAAAGCCTCTGTGGCTTTGCATGAGTGTATCAGTATGCAAATAATGCCACTGAGTGAGTGTGGATGTCAAGGCAGGCACACACACACACACACACACACACACACACACAAAAACACACACACACACACACACACACACACACACACACACACACACACACCACATGGATATACACTTTTGACACACACACATGGGTATACATTTTTGGCTTTTTTTTTTTTTGGCATGCACTCACCCACGTGCATGTGCGCACACACACACACATACACACACACACACACACACACACACATTTTTGGCAACTGTACTACCCTGCAGGTTAGATGTTATATCTGCATGGCAATTTGTTAGCAAATGTTGAAGAAAAGGTGCAATGTTATAGGATGCCTTTGAGTCAGAGGTACCACCAGGATGTAAGTCTGATTGTTTTGTCCTGCTGTTGAACAATACTGACATCTTTTTGTTTGCCATGCATTCTGTTTTATTTACAACGCTACTCATTCCATGGCTTTTGCCAGTAATTATTAATGTCACTTCTTTGTACAGTCCATGAAAATGATGATCAGTATATATTTGATATGCCTGTGACTTCCCCATGGAGAATATAGGCCCCATTGTAGCAATTAATTGAATGTTATGACTCTCTCTCTCTCTCATTATTTTTTTCCTTCTTCATTTTTTCTTCTTCTTCTTCACCATTTCCATCTTTTCTTTGAGTACCCAACAAATTTTTCTTCAAAGTATGAATATACTTGCTCTAAAAAAAAGTTATTCATGAAAAATTTAACACAGGATCATTCATGTCCCATTGAGAAAGCCTACCATGCACTTCATTTTGTGCATTTGAGCCATTTTTAGGCCCATGAGGAAAGTATAAGAATGTAGAAGTTCTTTCAAATGAATTGTGACAGCTGGAGAGATATTAGATATAATGCATTAGGAAACTGATTTAGAATTTCCCTGTATTTACTGATCGCTGATTAATTGTATGCTTTGATACAAACCGATCTTCTCCCAGTGATCAGATAATCATACCTGTTCACGTAAGTTCTTTAATTTTATTTTCTGTTGGTGGTGCATTGAATATGAATTAAAACAGAAGTACATACGGATAAGAAAAAGAAATGTGGTCGTGAAAAAGACATTGTGATAGATTTTCTCCCCATTTTGTGCAGCATTAGCTTTTCTCACCTCTCTCCCAGCATTTTTGGTAACAGTTTTGTCAGCCATCCCTGTCTCGATTGAGATACTCTGTTGTGTACATTTGTGGTTTCCATTGCAGCAGCTATAATATTGAAAGCCAACAAAGAACTGTCAGTGAGCTGATTGCTGCAAACATGCAAAGCTTATCAAATCTAACATTGTTGTAAGAATGCAATGCTTGTCCGAAATATGCGATAGACTATATCTCAGAAGACACGCACACACATGCGCACGCGTGCGCGCACACACACACACACACGCACACACACACACACACACACATGCATGCATATGTAAAAAGAAATGCAGTTTGGCAGACCAAAATATACTTTGCAGCAAAGGAAAGAAATTTTTTTAAATATGGCCCTCTTTTTTTCTTTTTGACCAGAAAGAGCAACTATATTAACTATTAAGCAGTATATTTTGTATCATTTGAAGGGCTCATGTTACAGTTTAGATTCACCATGGGACAAAATAACAACACTCAAGCAAATGGACACTCATGCTTTCCTGTATAAATGCATACATCTAGACAAGTCAGTACTATTTATATTCATTATTAATAGCTGTTACTTAATAAACGTCCGCATCCAGAAAGTTCAGTGGTTTGTAATAAAAAATGGAGCCATTTTGATGACATGATTATGGGCAGCTTGGCAGAACTTGATCTTAGCTGCACTAAAAGTGATGGTGAAAAATGAATATTGTTCTCATGTATATACTAACTCTAGACTTGACTACTAATTCCATTTTTTCATTTGCCATAAAGCTTCCAGATTATGTGCAATATTTTGTTCAACATTATAACCTACCTCCTTACATTTCCTTTTTCATATTCACCATCTTCTGTCATATTCAAATGGTTTATTGCTGCAGCTGGATTCTTATTTTGCAGCTTCTTTTTTTAAAGTGCATTTGGTTGTGTAATGAAATATGTGCCAACCGGTATTCTGTGAACAATGTATTCATTGTTTTGGTAATGGGATTGTAGATGGAAGGTGATAGTTCTGTAATGGTGACTGATCTCCAAGCAAAATGATGTACAGATATTTTATATGTCTGAGGACTGACAAGAGTCCTGGTTGCTGGGTTTTTTTTGTTGTTGTTGTTTTTTTGTGTGTGTGTGTGTTGATTTGCTGGTTTTTGTTTAATGATGAAATTGTGGTTATGTACATCAATATGACCTTCCAGCATCTGTTTCTGATGATTTTGTTTGGAGTGTCTTAGACTGTGATAAAGTCCAGCTCTGAATAGCAACAACAAAAAAAGGCAAAATCAACACAAGATGGACTGCAAAACAAAAAATGGAAGAAGTAAATTATACTTTCAAGTAAATGATAAAGTCAACACCAGTGACCCTTTGTCTGGAAATTGAAAGTATCATGAGTCCCCTGTCTAATTATTGTTTGATTGCTTCTTTATCCTCTTTGTTTTAAAATCCAGCTTTAAACTGGAAGAGAAGGATGGTTGATATAACTCCATTGACATTTTTCTCCCCTGCAGACATGCTGGGTCTGACTCGGTATTTCTTCTATATTTTTGTCTGATCTCTGTAAAAAGATACTTTTGAATAGATGCAGACTCTCAATCAACAGATGCACGAGCAGGAGAGAGTGACTGTGTGTATGCAGTTCATATTGTACAGAATGCCAAAACTGCTGGAAGTGAAAACATTACTATGATTAAGAATTTGAATTATCTTGCTTTAGAATATTATTATCTATGGCATTAGTGTGTCCTTAAGTTTTGTCACTGTTGAATTTCACACACCTTGGAAGGCAAATCTTTTTGATATCCATTCATGACATATTCTGCTCCACATTTTGTGTGCATTCAGCTGAAAAGATTCAAACTTGGGACTGTTGGCTAAAATGTAGTGTGCAGATGATTGTGATTTGTTGCCAGATACCAAGAAACAGTGTTGACAGATCTGTCATGAATAAATGACTCACCACTTGACAGATTAAGAACTTGTAAGGTCCTTTGGTTCATTCTTGACTTGACACTGCTCTTCACAAGTATAGAGGAATGTTTCTGTTGAGTGTTTCAAATGATAAAGTGATATTTTTGTGGCATTGTTATACTTTTGTTCTGCTTTGGGGTTGAATCCCTATTTTGTATATTGTATGTGTACCATGCACTGAATTTATCATGGAAGGTCAGATTTGATCCTTTTGTTTTGATCTGAAAATGTTGCCTTGTCACTGACTGGGTACGTGTGGTTGAACTATTGAGTGGAACATGCAGAATATGTAATCGTACATTTTGATTGGGACAAAGGAACAGATTTTGAATTCTTTACTTGTGTTTATGTGTTTAGATACTGCAAATGATGCACAGTGTATCTGAATGAGGAAGGATTTTGTTGTGACATTTAAATGTTTGAAAGGAGATAGTTTTTACATTCGTATTTCTGTGGTGAAGGGCAGTGCTATTTATGCAGGTACTATGTGATTCTATCCAGATATAAATTTAATGTGTGAGGCACATAGGATACATAGTTTCAGTGATTCACTGATTGTGATACATAATTTCAGTGATTCATTGCTGCTTTTGCCTTTCAAAAGATGAAAAGAAGTATCAGAGAATAGTTTATAAGACAATAAATGAAAAGGAAGAAGCAAACCAATATTCTATTCCTTAGACAAGTTTATAGGACACAAGGCAGGCATTAATCATAACTATGATGATGGTGACAAAGAGCATGTTGATCATCACACTGATTAATCTGTATAAAGTGAATGTCTATAGTTCTTTGGTGAATCATTTGGTACTTGTGAATCTTGTAGTAATCTGTTGCACAAAAATTATTTGTAGTGACACCAGTATTTATTCATTGCCTGATAATTTACAAATAAGCACATATGTGTACAGTGACAGCAAGGTCTTGATGGGCAGATTTGTACAAATATCATCAGTTTCTTTTCTTTTTTTGACAGCTTCTTCCCCCCTCCATCTCCTTTACCTTACAGGACAAATGCACAGTGTTTGTGCTTAATTCTGGCTTTGTGCTGCACTAACGCTTCCTGATTATAACAAAAATAAAACATAGGTGTGTGAACAGCCTGGAAGATAAGAAAATCTTCATCAGCTAGATGCTGTGGGATTCAGAACTTAAATCCAACATACCAGTTATTGGATATTTTCACTGTTAGTTCACAGTGTTTATTTGCAAATTAAAAAAAAAAAAAAAAAGTGATGTTGAAAAAATAGCAGCCGATATATGATAAGCAGAATTTTGTTGCATTATGGATCAAGACAAACGAGTTTATTTACATTTCCTGTAAATGTATTTGACTCTTCATTTAATTATCTTCGCACTTTCCCCTGGTAGGATGCTATATAGGAATACTTTGCAGTTGTGAATAATACCTTTGCCTTCTAGAAAATCTGTTGGCAGTTTCCTCTTTTCTGTTGCTGTCTGGTTTCTTTGCAGCCTTTGTTGTTTTCTAGCATCTCCTCCTATAAATCCCTTGTATGATTATTACCTGCACAGAAGGAATTGGCAGCAGGGGAATCTTAGTTTGTATGTACTAAGAAGGCACTTATTATCATATATTTGTTGTTGTTTTTTATGCTTTTGTGTGGGGGGTTTGAACAGAATAATTTTTTTTAACAGATTTCATTTATTATCAAAAGAGATATCTGCAGCACATATCTATATATGAGGCCAGGAGTGTTTGATATTCAATGACAGGAGAAACTCAGAAAGTACAGAGGAAGTTTGTGGGTTTGTTTCTCTATACCTTTTGGTTACCTGTGTCCACGTTGATGGAGAGTGCTAAGCAGCACTGGCCTGACATTGTTTGGCCTGCCTTTATAGGAGCGAAAGTTTCTCTTTGTTTTTTGTGTTTGCTATTGGTATTCTGTTCAATGAAGAAGCATAACTTGATAGTTTGGCCAGGTCTTGGAATTAATGCTGTTTGTTGGTCAGTTTTGTAAGTAATCATGTTTGTTTGGGGTTTTTTTTTTGGGGGGGGGGGGTTGTTGTTGTTTTTTTTGTTTTGTTTTGTTTTTGTTCTTTTCTTTTTTTAACAAACTGACTGTGCTAAAGACAGATTGCGATCCCATAGGTCTCTCTATATGTTGTCAAACTGACAGTTGCTAAAGATGGATCACAATCTCACATTTCTAATTGCTGTGTACACGTTAGCATGACTAATTTTGGTTGAAAACTGGAGTTGCACTTTGCCTATCCTGGTCTCTTGCAGATAAAAATATCATTGTGCAAGTGACATTTGTGAATAGTAGGGTACGGATAACATTGGTGATGCCTTGAATTGAGATGACAATGTCTTGATTCACTGGTGAAGTAAAGCAACAATGACAAGATAAACATTAGATTAGTAATTTCCTTGTGCTTTGGTTCAGAGACAGACATAAATGCTGTGATTCCAGGCATACAGATAATTCTGGAAATTTCATTTATATACTCTGATAAATGGTAATACAGTAGAAAGGGTGAAATGGTTTTAGTTGCTACAGAATTTTTCCCTTGGAGACATTCTGTTGTGTTAAATTATGTGCTTATGATAGGCACAGAGACACCAGTCTGTTCAGAATGGGTGGAAAGGAAATTGCTTAACACTTGATTTGGTTGTGGTTGGTTTTTCTGTACAGATGTATTGTCATGCTTTGTGCTGTTCTGCACAAAGACCAGGGCACTTCGGTATGAAATAAAGCATACTTGAATTTACTGGTTGTTGTCTCAGACTGTTTAAGGAATATCTGTCCCTCTACATGTATCTACATGTCTGTTTTTAAGCACGTCACACACACACACACACACACACACACACACACACACACACACACGCATATATCCATTGCCTGCTTCCCACAATACCTTTCAGACTGTCTTTCTCATTTCTTCTGGTATAAATGCTCAGACATGCACCTTTACAAGATAAGTCATCATGTGTTTGTGTGAAATTTGTATGTCAGACTGACAGGCACAATAGCCGAGTGGATCAAGCGTTGTACTTTCAATCTGAGGGTCCTGGGTTTGAATCCCGGTGACGGCGCCTGGTGGGTAAAGGATGGAGATTTTTCTGATCTCCCAGGTCAACATATGTGCAGACCTGTTAGTGCCTGAACCTCCTTTGTGTGTATATGCAAGCAGAAGATCAAATACACATTTTAAAGATCCTGTAATCCATGTCAGCGTTCAGTGGGTTATGGAAACAAGAACATACCCAACATGCACACCCCCGTAAATGGAGTATGGGTACAAACATGGCAGGGTAGAAACGGTCATACACGTAAAAGCCCACTCATGTACATACAAGTGAACGTGGGAGTTGCAGCCCACGAATGCAGAAGAAGTACGTTAGACTTAATCACAACAGCTACATTTAGACGCCAACTTGAATTCATTATGTTTTTCTCACACACATGCATCACAAATAAGATAAGATCCCATGAGCAGTGAGCAAATAGTTTATATGACTCATGCATCTGATAGACAAAGGACTCAAGTTTGTCAAATATCTTAAAATCCAGACCACACACTCAGACCTTTGAAGTAAAGAGACTGCAAGAAAATGTTTGGATATTGTTTCCCCATTATGTGCCCCCTACCTCTATAGAATACTGCAGTATTCTTTGGTGAAGAAGCTGTTTAAGGATCAATGCTAAAAGTTTCTTTGCTACAATCACATATAATTCATATCATTGATTAAGTTTTGTTTTTGATGTAAGGCAAACATGATTTTATCTACTTTAGTATACGTTATAGCCTATAGCTAAAGAGTACATTTCAGCACATTATACCTGCTCCTGCACACACATGTAGTTACACAGAAACATGCATGTTTAGCATCCATGCTAAAAAATGAAGAGAATGGTTCTGCATGTTCTGTTCACAAAATTAGTAAGAACCTTGATGAAAAGACATAAAAGTATATATCAAAATGAAAATCAAACAGAGTGAAGCAAGTACATCAGGGCCTGCACTTGTAATGTTACACTGTGTGAATCAGAGGTATCAACTCGACTTGACTTGACTTGCATGTGGCTGAGGCCTTGTTACAGTCCTGTTCACGTTCCAAGTTATATTATACTTTTAGCATGCGTGGCTAGCAGTTCCCTGAGGCCTATCGAATGCACTGAGGGTCATAAATGGTTGGCAGGTCCTTCCAGTGGCTGTCAAGGCGTCTTTTGAAGGCGGCGACTGATTGTGCTGTGAGTGTGACTACTCAATCTGGAAGTTCATTCCATGCTGAGATCACTCTCTGTGAGAAGTTGCCCCTGACGTTGAGGTGAAACCTGTTGACAGCTTCATAGAGTTGCCTCAGAGGTTCAGCGTGTCAGATAACTGAAACTGTGGTCTCTCAGTGGTGTAATGTCCATTGAGGAATTTATACACCTCGATCAGGTCCCCCCCTCTGTCGTCTGTGCTCCAAGCTGGGTAGTCTCAAGATCCTCAGTCTCTCGGGGTAGGGTTTGTCCCTGATATGGCCCTGAAGTTTTGTGGCCTGTAGCTGAACGCCCTCAACCCAACGTCGTTACAGGACTTTGACTGAGGCGTCCAGACACAGTGAGTTATGGATGGGTTTGTGATGTCCATTGCAGCATAGATGTTTGCTTTTGTCAAGCAAGTGTGTGTGTGTGTGTGTGTGTGTGTGTGTGTGTGTTGTGTGTGTGTGTGTGTAACAACTTATGTTGATTGAAAACAATAAACCAACGGATGCAATTTATCTGGACTTACAGAAGGTGTTTGATTAAGTTCCACATTATAGGTTAATTGTTAAATTGCAAGGGTACAGTATTTGTGGTAAATTGTTGGAATGGATAAAAGGCTTCTTATATGAGAGAACACAGTATGTATCAGTAGGGACTGAGTTATCATGTCCTGTTAAAGTGAGTAGTGGTGTTCCTCAAGGCTGTGTCTTGGGGCCCACACTCTTTGTATATTATATAAATGACATGCCTGATATACTAGACTGTTTTGTGAAAATCTTTGCAGATGATACAAAGATATGAGGAAGTAGATTCTGATGTTGGTAGATTGAAGTTACAAGTTAGTATTGATAATTTAGTACACTGGACTGATAGATGACAAATTAAATTTAATAGCAATAAATGTAAAGTTTTACACGTAGGCAGAAATAATCCACATTATAAGCATTATATGGATGGTACTGTTTTGCAGGAGACTTCATTGGAGAGAGATCTTGGAGTCATTGTTGACTCTGGTCTCTCTTTTGATGATCATGTTAATGAAACCATTAAAAAAAAAAAGCCAATGGATTGACTGGAATGTTGGTCGGGAATAAACAGTGTAAAAGTAAAGACATTATGGTGCCATTATTTAAGTCATTAGTCAGGCCAGTCTTAGAATATGGGAATGTTGTTTGGAATACGGGCTTAGTGAAACATATAGACACTACTGAAAATGTTCAACGAAGATTTACTAAAAGAATCATTGGCTTTGCTGATATGGACTATGAAAATAGGTTGCAAGCACTTCAGTTACCTAGTTTAGAATATAGAAGGCTGCGTGGTGATTTAATAGAGATGTATAAAATGACTCATGGATTGTATGACAGTAGAACTATAAACTCTTTGTTTACATTGAATGAGAACAGTGCTACAAGAGGCCATTCCAACTATTAAAAGTTTCAGTAAAAACTTCCAGACTTGCACATTTCTTTACTAACAGAGTAACAAATGTTTGGAATAATTTGTCACAAGGCATTGTTTCCGCAGGAGCAGCGAATACATTTAAAAATTATCTTGATATTCATTTACAAAATTTGAAATAAAAAACATATTTATTGATTTTTCAAGCACTGCGCACTCAATGTTGAAAAATGCAGCAGACATATGTGGGGACTCTCTTTTTCTTCCCCACTTCAAGCGGGCAAAAGGCCATGTCAGCCCTGCACGCCTTGATATTGATATGATATTGATTCCAGTCATAAGACTTGCAGCTCTGTTGTGTCGCCTCATTTTAATAAAGGGGCGTTACTCTGTACCATAGTTTTATGAGCACGTGACCAAACTGGCGCAGTCACATATGACGGAGCCGGAAAACAGGTTAAGGGCGATGTAGTGTTACGACTGTCGGAGACTCAGTTATTTACAAAAGACAGTCTTTGAAGAGACTTAACCATTTGGATCTCAAACACCTGTCGCAAGTGCTGATCCTTCCAGTTCTGTGACAAATGATGGTCCACGCTGGTCAACCCGAGCAACCACAATGCCAAAGAAATTTGATGACTTTGTTCTGAAATAATTCTTGTTTATACAAAAAAATTGTGCAGTGAAGAAAACATTAACACATCCAGTTACATATTTAAAGTTAATAAATGACAATTTTGTTCAAAGTTTAAATATTTATTATCAGTTGAAAAGTTAAAATATATTCGTTTATTGATCGTAAGTGTAGTTTAACTTTTCATTCAAGGAAGGGATGGATGTAGTGATGTGACTGTCGGAGACAGACAAAAGACAGTCTTCGAATAGACTTAACCATTAAGATCTTCCGCTGAAACTATATAAGAGTTACTGCCCGTGTTTTGCACATGACTGTTTACAACGATTCAGCCAGTCGCTAACGACACAAACATCACAGGCGATATAAACGTTATCACACACGATAGAAATAGCCACTATCAGGATAAGGACCACTCTGACATAAATCTCTAACAGATATAATAGCATTGCGTTTGTTGCGTCTCACGCCTGTGTTGAATCATCAGCGGATCACCATGCAGTCGAATAGTGCCTTCTTTCACTGTGTGCTGATATCGACCATCTTTACGTTTCCGCGTTTCTCACCAGTCTCGGCCAAACGCTACGAACCCAACTGGGCATCGCTGGACAGCCGACCCTTACCTACATGGTATGACCAGAGCAAAATCGGCATCTTCGTTCACTGGGGAGTCTTTTCAGGTGATCTATTGGTTTACGTTATGTCTTTTTACAGTGCTTATTTCCACATTTGTTGCTGGTTTGATTGACACTTTGTCTTGCTGTTCCTAGGAATGCATGCATTGGGAGACTAATTAATTAAAGAGAAAACAAGAGAGGCAAGGCCTTCAAGACTCACTTGTGATACATTTTTTTTTAAATCCAAGCTTTTTATGTATTGAGTATAATTTCAAAATGTAATGTTTAAGATGAGAAAGATCAGTTTAAAGCAAATTAAGTCCCTAGCATTAATTACAGAGTAATTTCCCTTTTTTACTATCTGCACCAAAACGTTTGCAAAATAAATAAAACTTCCATGCTTAGCAAAAGAAGTTCCTGTTTGAACAAAAAATGATAATAATGACTGCTCTTGTTGTTGGGTCGAATATCAGATCAAAGTGCCAAGTTTAGAGAATACAAAAAATATAAATATAACATTAAATGCAGTTTGCATATAATTAGGCTTCATTTTTGTTGTTGTTTTTTTTGTTTTGTTTTTGTTTTTGTGCCTATCCCAGAGGTGCAATATTGTTTTAAACAAGATGACTGGAAAGAACTGAATTTTTCCTATTTTTATGCCTAATTTGGTGTCAACTGACAAAGTATTTGCAGAGAAAATGTCAATATTAAAGTTTACCACGGACACACACACACACACACACACAGACAACCGAACACTGGGTTAAAACATAGACTCACTTTGTTTACACAAGTGAGTCAAAAATTATGCAACCTTTTTTCATCTAAAATTTTATCCTGAAACTGCAAGAGGGCAGAGCTCCTCAGACTCTTCTCCTGAACAGAGTTCCTCAAACTAAGACATTTTTTCCTGAACCAAGGAATCCCAGGACCCTTGCATACAATTTTCAAACAATTTTTAAACAGTGCCATGAATCACAATATTGTGTTTGAATGACAGTATATAATGTAGCATAGTATATTATGTGTCTATAGTATAGTCTGTATGTACCAGCGAGCCTGAATACAATGGCTGTCAACTCATGCTAATCATTCTTGCGGACTTCCTTGAGTTGAAATGGCCCCAGAATATTTATTGACTGGGTGATATTTAAAACAACGCAATGGTATTTGCCAGCGCTGTTCTTGTAAAGTCATGAGCTACTCATATAGACCCAAAAGATGACAACTTAAAATAAAAAATACCTGATGGGATGCACAAAAAATACAGACAGTGCATTCCACAGCAGATTTTAGATTTACTTTTATTAAGCTTTCTAGCTGGGACACTGCTGTATTTCTAGTACTTTTTTGCACTTCATGTCCATATTGTATGTCTTGTGTGTTCCCATTTCGCAAAATGTCTTCTGCTGGTTGGAAAAAAAAAAGAAAAAAAGAAAAGAAAACTGTTGAGTGAACTTATTACATTTGTGTACATCTTGCAGTGTTAAATTGATAAGTTGATTACATATATGAAAGACTTGTCAACAAAGCTCATGTTACCCTCCTTGACTGTAAGTCCAAATCATATTGCTGTTTTCAAATTTTCCATGCTCTGCAGGGGTCAGAATTCAAATTGTGGCGTTTGTGTGTGTATAGCTCTGTGTGTGTGTGTGTGTGTGTGTGTGTGTGTGTGTGTGTGTGTGTTTCTTTAATTTCTTTAATTTAACATCACTTTGAGTGATATTAGACGTGTGTGTGTGTGTGTGTGTGTGTGTGCACTTCTGTTTTGCAGTTCCCAGCTATATCAATGAATGGTTCTGGTTTGAATGGAAAGGAGCCAAAAATAAGAATGCTGTGAAATTCATGCAGGAGAACTACAAGCCAGACTTTACCTACCCTGATTTTGGACCTCAGTTCAAGGCAGAATTCTATGATCCTCTCAGATGGGCAGATATCTTTAACGCATCAGGTGCAAAGTGAGTCACATCCATTTAACTGCAGTTTGATCACAATATTGTCTGCAGCTCAGTAATTTAAAATACCTCCGTATTTCATTATGTCATATCCTCTCTCTCTCTCTCTCTCTCTCTCTCTCTCTCTCTCTCTCTCTCTCTCTCTCTCTCTCTCTCTCTCTCTCTCTCCATACATATATCCATACATACATACATGTATACATATTATATTGGATAACATATAAATCTTTGGTTTAGAGAAAAGTTTATTTATTGCTTGCATGCACAAGAAGCTGCTGGAATATCCCCTAAGTTTAGCTGGGATTTAAGTGTAACTGAGTAGTGGACAATCAATGTGCAACAGCTTGAGTTTGAAAGTACTGAATTATAATGTCATGCTGATGGTGGGTATTGTGAGATAACAATAGAAAGGCAGCTATTCAACCATAGGGATTGATAAATTTCTAGTCACATTAAGCCACCTGAGAAAAAGCTGTAGGGATTGGGGATGGAGAATATGAGAAGGTGGAAAGGTGTGACAGTGAGTGTAGGAGTAAGAGAGATAGGTGAGGTGGAGAAGGTAGGTGAGAGCTTTTTTTTATATCCTTATCACAGCTGGTGTATGTGTCTGTGTGTCTGTCTGTCAGTGTATGTGTGTGTGTGTACATGTGTATTCATGTGTGTAAAAGTTGGAATTTACTGGCATATAATATACATGCATCTATTGTATAAAATAGAACTGTCATGCTTTGCAGATAAGAGGATAATTATGTCCTCTGTATTGCAAATAAGGTGATTGTATTATTTGGGCATAACTGTAA
>NC_134893.1:38180082-38195082 GCF_041734735.1 Babylonia areolata | reverse complement strand
CTGTTCTTATTTCATCATATTTTGTTACAGCTGGTCAGGGCATGTTCCATTGTTATGGCAGTGTCAAAATTGTTCCAATAAGATTTTCTTCCACCTAGCCTTATTTACAGAGGGACTTATTTCTTGTTTTGAAACTGCTTGATAGTTTCTCAATGCAAATGGTTTACTGACTTGTGATAGTGAGTCCCACTACTAGACTCAGGTGATGGAACAGAGCCAGAGCCAATCATGTGTGTGTTTAAACAAAACCTACACTGAACAGACCAATCAGCTGATTCGTTTGCCTCACTAGGAAAAGATGTGACTAGGTCAAGTTATCTGTTTTGTCTATTTGTAAGTATGCTGATGTCACTGAGGGTATGAGTGTTCCTAAAAAAAATCAAAATATTCTTTTAAAGGATTCATTATTGCTCGTTAGAAAAACTCAGGGGGGCTTGGAAGATGTGCAAATTATTGGAATGCCTAACTGCATGAATTGAACACAATATAGATGTGGGTGACATACAAGAGGAAAGAGAAATGAATGTCAGAATTTTTTTTTTTTAAGAATTTGGGAGGGCGCATCTTTGTAAGATTCAGAACTACAGAAGAAATATTGTGCCTGTGTGTTATAACTGTATGCAGGGGACCTGGCCAGTGCCATCAGAAAGATGACCCAGATTCACTTTGGAGTCTATCACTCTCTGTTTGAATGGTTCAACCCTCTGTACCTCCAAGATAAAGCCAACAACTACACCACCCAGAACTTTGTCGCTGTGAGTTTTGTTTTCTTCTTGTATTTACTGTTCATTTTTCAGCTTGAACAGATTAACTTACATAAACCTAAAGACATAGCTCTGATCAATAGGAATGACAACATTGTGGCCTTGTATACATGTTGACTTAAAATGTGAACCTTATGTTGTGTTTTTTGTTTGTGATTTTTTTCCAGTCATACATGTATGTGTGTATATCTGTTTCTTCATGTTTTTTCACATATAGTTTGATTGATTTTTTTATAGATTCATATTTGTTGCTTATTTTCAGTAAGGACAAAATTATCATGTTTTCTTGTCATCATTAATTCAGTATCGACAATAAACACAGGACTGGACCTTTTTTCTTTACTTGTCAAAGATTGTCTCCCCTGTTTGCAGGCCAAGACAATGCCAGAGCTGTATGAACTGGTGAACACGTACAAACCAGACGTGGTGTGGTCTGATGGGGACTGGATGGTGGATGACTTCTACTGGAATGCCACTCAGTTCCTGGCCTGGCTCTACAATGACAGGTACATGTGTGTGTGCGCGTGTGTTTGTGTGTGTTGTGGTTTGTGTGTGTGTGTTGTGGTGTGTGTGTTGTGGTGTGCATGTGCGTGTGTTGTGTGTGTGTGTTGTGTGATGTTGTGTGTGTGTGTTATGTGTGTTGTATAAAAATGTTCAGACTCCAGGCCCCACATTCCCAAAAGGTGTACGGTTCATAAATGAATGTTTACAACTGTTTGTGCATAACACTGGCTTACGGCGCCGTCATGCCACATGTCCCAACCGTCCCACGTCCGATGGCGACCGATTCGGGTAGGGATGTCCACGGCACTAAGGGACATTAGAATTATTCCCCTTGTGGCATCGAACCATAGACTCTCACACGCAGCATGACACTCCTCCCTCTACAGCGAGGAAACGTAACACCAGGGGATATGTGCTCTAAAGACACCATCCTTTTCGCCGATTATCGGCGCCAAGGAAGGCAACTCCGCATTTGTAACCGACACAGCACATCACTCCTGCCCCCGTGCTGTCCACCAGCGATGTTTCTTCGGTTTCTCATTGGGTCCTGATGCCCATTCGTGGACTTTACACAACCTTGCGCAGCAACTGCACCTTTCTTGCCGTTTCTCAGGCTATTGACAACTGAACTTTTAGGTTCTTCATCCCCGAACACTTGCACACAGCCCACTGCAGGCAACCAATCCTATTACCATTCTCTTCTTGTTATACATAATAACAGGAAATAAATCACAATATTTCCCCTTCTACTCTTTTTGATTTAGTATCAAAATCAACAGCAACTACAAAAAAAAAAAAAAAAAAAAAAATGTGTGTGTGTGTGTGTGTATACCAAAAAAAAAAAAAAAAAAAAAAATATATATGTATATCTATGTATTTATCGTTGAGATATCTTGCTACATTTATACACATTTCTGTTCTGTTTACACTTATAGATGCATACTTATCCCTCGGTATACACATGTGTGTGCGCTTACGGGATAGGTTCATACAACTTTCATATTAACATGTACAATTATCTCTATTCATTGACATCTATTCATTGAGATTCCCTACCTAGCAATATAGGCACACTTGCATTTGCGTCCTTCTGTTCACAATGCCCAGAACTCTCAGCATCTACGTACTGGCACTTTATTCATATGTGTATGTACATTTCATATATAGGTGCATACACAGATTCTTTTCCATTACTGATTATGCACACTTACCCATTTACTTGGGTATATCTGTGCACGCTACACATATGCTTATACAGCCACTTATTTCTTGTAACTCGATCTCTTGTCATTGGCATAATCCCTTTGCACATATATGTATTCATTTTCATAAATTCATCCATACCTTGCTTTCGGAGGACGACTGCACTCACATACAAAACTGCCTCATTCAGGCCTGAATGTACTCCCTTCTCACCCACAGGGCTAAGAATGCCCTCTCTTGGTGCAAGGAGGGACAAGGCAACCCAACTCATTTGCCTACAACAATCACCCATAGGGCTGGAGATGCCCTAACTTGGTACAAGGAGGGATGAGACAGTCCAACTTATAGATGCCACTCCAGACACACATGCCCTTGATTCCTTCCAAGTTTGTAAGGCATCCCTTCTTTCCCCCCTTGTCTACAACAACCTTTGGTTTGCACCACTGTGGTACGACAACAGCTCCACACGGGCCCTACATCCTAGCCAGCCCTCCACTGAAGGGCTGTCTATCTTTGCCTTACAAGTTATAGCAGACCCGAAAACTGCCCACTGGGCAGGAGACAATCACCCTCAGCCCATCTCTTCCACTCCTGTCTAGTAGCAGAAGGCCTGGGTAATAATTGTTTTCCTCTACACTTGGGAGAAAGGCATATTGACGAGGACGGATGCGTCTCACAAAGCACAACGAACCGTCCATTAGCCACAGGGGCGTACCTTTCTGCCCTCTCATACCAGCACAGCAGTTGCCACATTCAAGCACATCAGTTCGCCCCATCACCTTGCTTGAACAAGAGATCCAGCATCGATGTCTCAAACAATTGGCGTTTGAAAGCACTTTCTGCACTTGGTCCTCCCTGCCCGATCCTTTCAGCCTCAACACACAACCACTGCTGTGGTTACAGATGGGCATTCCTTCTCAAGCACTGTCTTTCCAATGAGACACTTCCAGGGGCTTCTAGCCTAGGCAGGCTATCCCATCATGGAGCCCCAGCCTTCAGTCAAGGGCCTGTCAGAGAATGACTTTGTTGTCACTTCGGAAGCAAGCACCATGTCTTTCAGACACACGGTTGCATCACAAGTCCCCGTCAACTCCTTCCGGCTTCCTTACATTTCAACATTACCTGCATGGTGGACACCTTCATCCCTCAAGCACACAGCAGCTGTTTCCTGATTTACCCATGCTGATTGGTGTCCTCCAAGGAACAAGAAATGATAATCAGTCGTGTACGACAGTCACCATCAGAACAGCAGAGGAGGCAACTGCTGTCCCGACTATTCAGGCTGGAATTCGATTATACAATTTATAGTAGAGAGTGCTTTGCCCAAGTTGCATCCCCAGTCCCTCGATCAAGAGGGCCTTAGGACTCATCATTGGGACAGATCCCAAAGGCTAGTTAGGCCCAAGGCTACAGCACTCAGTCCCAGTGCAGTTTGACTTCTAGTCTGAGAGACATAGTCCTTCATGAAAGACTAAGCTGCAAATGATTTCCCTTTGCAATTAAGAAACCACTGATAATACAGCTCTCACTTTGCTGTTGGCCATACTGAAAACGTATGTTAGATCAGTGATTTGATGTAAATAGCCAGTACAACACATCTTGAGCCACTTACCTCCCTGCCCCCGCCCCACTCCATCCCAGACTTAGTGCGCACCACACACAGCCAGAGGCCTGTCATGGATCCAGTCCCCTTTCTCACTAAAGAACCTTCAGCAAACATTTTCCCCATGGAAACCCTCTTCCAATAGGAATTCCACCACAGAATGAGACTCAGTGACCTGCGGGCACATGAAGTGCACTTCCACAGCCTGATCCAACCCAGCCATTGACTGCCGACAACTTTCTGCAGGTTGCTCCAACATGCCACACTCAGGTAGAGAAGCCACCAAGCCTTCCATATGCCTCTTTGTGACACCTTTGGTACCTACCTGGGCAATTACACAGCCCTGTCCCAGAGACACCAGGGACCTCAAGTCTTTTGTTGCCAAATGTCTGCCATTCTAGGCACAGGCAACATACCAGTGCTGTCATTTTTTGGCAACAACAAAAAAGTGGTGGGGGGAGCGCCCATCGCCTGTCAGCTCGCATGGAGGAGCTCTACAGTTCTGGCTGTCACGCCTAAGGCAAGCCCAACATGGTGGCCTACCTCTGTCTTGTGCCACAGTTTCCTTGAAACACATATACCACTTCCACTATCGGCCCACAACCGATGTGGAATCATCAGATCAAACCACATGTGCACCTCCTTGCATTGACGCTCAACCGCATTCAAATGAGACAACCCTATAAGGGTACGTGTTTCCTTCTCTTCCTTTGATTTGAAGGGCTCTCAGTAATGTGCGGATTCAACACACCGACCCGATTTTCTTTGCGCTACATTTATCAGCACAGCTGTGATCCACAGACCTCTCCCACAATACAGCTGCAAACCTCTGTCTTCTTTGCCCGCACCAATATCCTTAGGTGACACAGTACACTCTACTTTCATCGAATTCTACTTGAGGGACGCCTATCGCTTTAGAGACGATGGCTCAAGAGGCGTTGCCTCTGCAGTGGCAAGACATCATGCATGCTGCCTACTGGAAAAACCCTGCCACCTTCATCGATTTCTACCTGAGAGACGTCGCACACCTGCGGGATGATGGCTCAAGAGGCATCGCTTCTGTGGTAGTTGCACAACAGGCCATCGCAGCACACAGACAAACAGGCGAGCCCTCCACCTTGTCATGCTATTCTGCACTAGTTGGGTCACGGTTAAGTATGTGTAATTAAAAGGAAATTTTCTATCTAAAATTATGTTTAAATAACATACTTACCGTGACCCAAATTTAAGACCCTCCCGTCCTCCCCGCTTCTTGTTCTCCCTACTCGCTGCGCTGGTGATGGCATATTGCCGTCAAAAGAGGGCGCTAGCCAGCAGGACAAAAGGGAGGTTACCTACTTCTGGGAGGTTATCGGCCGTAGTACTTTCGTTTTCTCCGCATAGGCGGATAGTAGTTTGCAAAGGACAGGAATATCAGACCCCTGCCGGAGTCTGCACTAGTTGGGTCACAGTAAGTATGTTATTTAAACATAATTTTAGATAGAAAATATCCTTTTCATCCCTTTCAAAAACAATATTTATATTTTGATAAATATGGTATACAATCTGTGATCTCTGATATAAAAAATGGTGTATGGAGGAATAGTTGTAAACTGTACAAGTTTTAGCAAGAGACACAATGATTCTTTCCATATACAGTTTCAGATTTGATTTCTTATTTAAAGATTAATCATATGACAACAGCACATCAAATAATGATTTCAAACAATTATTATATGACATATCTTATGAAGACTAACATATTCAAAGAGTATATGCCAGATGACTGAAGCCCGAAATGTCTTCTCTGTCCTTTTCTGTCTCACATCCAGCCCTGTCAAAGACACTGTGGTAACCAACGACCGCTGGGGGAAGAATGCAAGGTGCAAGCATGGAGGCTTCTGGAACTGTCACGACAGATTTGTGCCTGGTGAGTGACAGAGTAAGGGAGCAGGGGCCTAGTGGTTAAACCACCTGACAAGGAAGCAAGTGCTTGTGGGTTTGAGTGCCATGTATGGACCGGGACTTTTACTCCCCTCTCTTTTGGACTTTGAGTGGTGGTCTGGGTGCTGGTCATTCCTGACCCTGAGTGCTGCATGCACTTTGCGCATGTACACACACACACACACACATTCCCACATTACCATCATAATACTGCAGAACTTTGTCAAAATTGCAACAACAAAAAACCACCCCACTTTGTTTTAATGTCTCCAGGGAAGCTTTTAAAACACAAGTGGGAGAACTGCATGACTCTGGACAAAGGATCGTGGGGATTCCGCCGTGATACGCAGCTTTCTCAGATCTACACCATGGATGAACTGATTAGTCTGCTTGTCAAGACTGTCAGGTCAGCACCTTCAGATTTTTTTTGTGATATTTTTTTGCCCTTCCATTTCTAGTACACTCTGTGGAAGCACCACAGAACGTGGAGTGTGTGTGTGTGTGTGTGTGTGTGTGTGTGTGTGTGTGTGATGAGATGATAATGCTATATTCATTTTGGGTTGACTGATCTGCTTATAAAGACTATCAGGTGAGCAATCATTACTTGTGTGTTGTTTATTAAGTGCTCCTCTCTCTCTTTTTCTTAGGTCTGTTAAGATAATTTAGAGGAATCTTTACCCCCTTTTTATTATGATTTTCTCGGAAAGTACATGAACATTGGTTGTTTTTTCCCCTATGTCCTGCTTTTCTTCAGTCTGGGAGGCAATCTGCTGGTGAACGTAGGCCCCACAGCCTATGGGACGATCAACCCAATCTACGAGGAGCGCCTGCGTCAGATGGGTCAGTGGCTGGCTGTCAACGGAGAGGCCATCTACAGCACCCACCCCTGGACCTACCAGAATGACACCACCAACCCTGATGTCTGGTCAGTGAGGAGGAGCAGTGATTAACTGTGGAAGTTTTAGCAAGAGACACAATGATTCTTTCCACAGAAAAAGTTCTAAGTGATGTTATGTCAGTATTACATCACATTGTTGCATAAAATGTTTGTCAATGAAAACTTGGAAGATCAAATAAGAGTCCTTTTGTTTGGCAGTAGTCTTCATGAGGCTGATAGAAATTGATGTCTGTTGGCGACATGGATGACGTTACTTAAGATTAAAGCAACCAGTTGATCTGGTACTTTAGGACCATCCTCTACTTAGGGTGCAGCTATCTGGGACAAACGAAGATATTGTTTGACAGCGCCACCAGTGCTACAATACTTACAGAAGTTTGGAACTTCAATGTCATTCCTTCTTGACTTTGGTGCATTTCAAAGCTGTACTTTTTTTCTTCTTTCTGTTGTTGTTTACAAAGTCCATAGAATTCCCATGTTCTTGCTTCATTACAACTCCTGATGGTCCTGCCTCCCCAACCCCTTTCCCCCGCACCTGTGTGAGAGGATGATGTTTTCCCTTCAGGTACACGTCCAGGAAGGAAGGTTCTGGCACTGTGGTGTACGCCATCCTGCTGAAGTGGCTGCCTGGCACCACCCTGCAGCTTGGAGCACCCGTCGTCAGTGACCAGACCTCCATCACTCTCCTCGGCTACAGCGGTGCCCCCTTCCACTTTGTGGGGCAGACAACTCAGGGTGTGACGGTCACCGTGCCCACCATCCCTTTCAGCAGCATGCCCTGTCAGTGGGGCTGGGTCTTCAAACTGCTCCACTTGAAAAACCAGTAGACTGCTGGATTTTTTCTACTAACTTTTTTAACATTCCTTCACCAACTTCTCCTTAAATATATTGATATAGATATATAAGTAAGTCAGTGATTTTGTAACGACCCATGAAGAGATTACAGAACTGGTGTGAAGATTAAAAGGAATCATTTTCCTTTCCAAGGTAGTCCACAACAATGCTGTCAAGTTGGGAATGTGCAGTATTGTAGATTTTTGGTCATAGCAAAGTGTTGGTGTCATTTACTGGTTCATGATTTTTAAAATGTGCAATTCTGTTCTCAGGAACACATGTATTTTCACTTCAAAACATATGTGATTTATTGTGCAGCATGATTTGGTCATTATATTTGCATTTCTTAGTCTATTCATGCCTTAAAAGGCTCTTGATCTTTCACCGAAATTGACTGGAAAAACAAATTGAGCTTCTAGTCATTTAGATGAGACAATAAACCGAGGTCCTGTGTGCAACACACACTTGGTGCACTGAAAAAGAACCCATGGCAACAAAAGTGTTGACCTCTGGTAAAATTCTGTAGAAGAAATCCACTCTGATAGGTACACAAATATATATGAATGCATTCAAGGTCTGACTAGCATACTGGGATATGCTTTTGTCAGGCATCTACTTAGCAGATGTGTGGTTTAGTGTATATGGATTTGTCTAAACACAGTGACGCCTCCTCAAGAAACTGAAACTGAAAATTAAAAGGCATGGTACTTACATACAGATTTTCTATGTGCAAGCAGTTTGCTTCAAATACATTCTGGAATTTAAAATGTGTGTTCATTTTATTGCACAAAATGAAGTTTCAAAAGCCAAACTGTTTATAAATAACAGTTCCAAAGAAAATGCTATTGTGTACTCTCAACTGTTAAGAGCATCAGCCTAAACAACTAACACTCATTCCAAGGTCAGAATCAGTCAACACATGTATGTACAGGGTGGGGGTAGAAACACTACAAAACAAACAGCAGCAAGAGATGTATATATATATATATATATATATATATATATACCAAAGAAAGTGATGTCAATAATACAGAATAGAAAATAACTCTCCTCAGATTTTTTTTTTTTTACCAAAAATGAAGAGTTAAGTTCGTTTGCTGGAGGTATGTCATGACAAACTCTCTACCATGAAGACAGTCAGGCAGCCAAGATCCATAACACGCACCGTCTATCAACTGAAGCTGAAACAGTGATGGGTGTTTTGGGCTTCTCAACCATTTAAGCGCAGTTTGACTTTGTTTTGAATTTTTTAGAGTCTAAAGGCCTGGGGTAAGGTGTAAAGATGCCCCCATAAAATCAAAGTGCTGTAAAACAATTTCCCCCCTTTTTTTTTTAGCCATATATACACAGATATATCTATATATCTACATAGCTATATATAATTATGTTGTTTTTTTTCTTTGGATTGTCTGATGGTACAAGAGGTTTTATTGTTGTGCCTTGGTATTGTGATAACCTGTGTCTGTATAGTTTGGGTGCAATCTCTAAGAACACTGATTCAAATATTGTCGTTGCTATGATGGGTCAGTGTTGTCACACACACACATGTTGTGGATTTTGCAGTGTATTTTAGTCATGTGCTTTTCCCTGTGTATTCTTTTATTTTTTAGTCTTGCTTATTATCATGGATTCCAGGTGTTGTTTATTCTGGCTTACAAACTTAAAACATATGTAACTAGCATAATGCAGGGTAATCAGTTCTTATCATTCTGATTTATTTCCATTTCCAAGGGAACAATCTCGAGCTGAGAGAACGAAAATAGGTTATATAAGTGCCTGATCAATGCACATTCATTGAAATGTTCTCATCCAAGTCTTTTGTTAATGCTGTGCCTGATCCATGCACATTCATTGAAATGTTCTCATCCAAGTCTGTTGTTAAAGATCCCTTTTTTGGAAAAGAAAGGGTTAGGCCTCCCTTTGGAAAACACATTCAAGCAGGTGCTAGCACACACAGGTGCACACACGCACACACACACACACACCGCACGCACACGCGCGCACACAGTGTGTGCACACACAACACACATGCACAAACGCGCGTGTGCGCACTCGCACACATACTTACACACATTTTAATGATGAGAATTTCTTCAGTTTTGGACATGGATATGAAAAAGCAAATGATGAATGGACATTTAGAATTGCATGACAGCTGACAATATCAGTGATATGGAGCATAATACTGTTTTGGTGTGCGTGTGTGTGTGTGTGATCTTTTTCTATGGTGTACATCATATTGGTCCAAGTATCAGCTAATTTTGTTGCTGATAGGTATATCACACATGGTTGTTATCCACAAATACTACAGTTTATGTGAAAAATAAAAGGCTCCAAATTAATCAGGGTATTGTCCAATGAATTTAATTGTACAAGCTGCATTTGCTGTTTGCAAATGTCTTGATTCACTGAACCCTGAATATAGGTAGGGTGTGGAAATTAAAATGGTTTCAAAGTTCCGACATATGCCTTCAAAGCAAGCAAAGACAACTGACTTGTACGGTATATCCAGCTGTTTCCACATGTGTCATTTGCAGGTAAAAAACTGTTAATTTCAGAATAGTACCTGCGTTTTCCACATTAGTACAGCAGGGAAGCCTGCTGAGGCTGCAGACTCCCCATGGATAAGAATCTTATGTATTTGTGAATTAAACATGGAAGGATGTGTTAACATGGACAGATACAGGAGTGTTTCAAATTGTCTTAGCCAGAATCTTGTACACCAGCAGTGTTCGTGTTGTTCATCTTTTGCAAGATTTTACTTGACAGCTTTCATAACAGGTCAACATTGTAACTTTGTTTATCATAGTGACAGCTAGAATCTCATTATTACTGTGAGAGGAAGAATCAGTCCCATGTTAAATTCTATATGTTTTTTTTCTGATTATTGGGTTCATTGATTATGTTTAATCTGTAATTAAACATGTTTATATATGCAAACTGAAACATATTTTGTATATTCAGCAATGCAGACTGGAAGACATTTTGAATATACATTCAGCAATCAAGCTGAAGAAGAAGTTTGGATATGTTGTTAAGAAAGCTTTACATTTGTAATGGTGTTTCAAAGAAATACAGTTGAATCAATCTGTGATTATGTAAAGTTATTATTATTATTTTTTAATATCTGTTACCTCACAACTGTGTATTGAGATGATTTTTTAAATGTTCCTGTGTAGTAATCCACACAACATATCACAAGGTTTTCTATTTTCTATTATATCCAGTTAGTTTTATGTAGAAAGTTGGGAATTATTGCAACAAAAATTGCAGTAGCTATTTTTTGGTCACATGGAATAATAGAAATAAATTTTGCACAATGTCTGTGAAGTGCACAATGTCTGTGAAATGCACAATATCTGTAAAGTGGTGGAATAAACAAAAAGAAAACTGGTATTGAATGTGATCATGATTGTACTGGGTGAATCAATGACAGATGTTTTGAATAGTTGTAACTGGCATGGTTTGATTGTTGTGAATTTTCCTGTTTCTCTTTATTCTTGAAAAGGCAAACATTTTTTAGTTATATATTTTTATTTTCTGATGTAAAACTTATTCTCTTTAATTTGTGATTTGTGTGCTTTACCAGACATGTGTACATGCACACGAACGAACACACACACACACACACACACACACACACATACATGCACATGCACACACAAACACACATGCACGTGTCAGAATTTTAATTCATGCACACACACGTGCAAAAAATGTACATGTATACAAATTCAAAACATCAGAATCTCAATGACACTGAGGTTCACACACATACACGGCCGGCCATATGCATAATTATGCACACACACACACACACACACACACAAACCTACGCATATACACACATGCATGCATGTTGCACACTGAACACAAAAACACATCCATACATCAAAGACACAGATATACAAATAATTTGCATACATGAGCTCATACAGGCACAACACCCCCCCCCCCCCCCACCACACACACACACACACACACACATTTCACCATAAAATCAGACCATCTTTGATTTCTTTCTAAAGAACACTATAATAAAATGGAGATGTCATACAGAAATATACAATTACAAATTTAGAAGGGCTATGACAAAATTTATTTATTACTGGAGACTCTCTCTCTCTCTCTCCAAATATATGATATATAAATATAATATATAGATAGATGTGTGTATTAATATTTGTACATAATTCATTTCACCTTTCTTTACTTTTTCTGCACACACATGCATGCATGCATGCACGCACACACATTTTCTATGCACACACATACACTATAAAATCAGGCCATCCTTGCTTTCTCTCAAACAATAGAGGTGTCATACAGAAATATACAATTCAAAGTTTAAAATGGCTGTGACAAAATTTCTTTGTTATTGGAGAATCTCTCTCTCTCTCCCTCTCTCTACAGATATCGACATATATATATATATATATGTCTACATACATACATATATATATATATATAGAGAGAGAGAGAGAGAGAATGCTGAACACTGAATGACTCTTACTTTTTCTGTTGGTGATGAGCGGTAAGAAATAGGATCTGGGGGAGAAGAGTGAGAGTATTAAAAAACAAGAGGCAAAGCCTTAAATTAAGACACTTGTGCTTCACACTTTATCCAGTAAGGAATCAAAAGGAGAGGGAAAAAAAAAGAGATAAAAAAATCGTTAAAAAGTGTTCTGTGTTAAATATGGTATATGAAATAAGGTTGGGAGAAAAAAAGAAAGAAAAAAGAAGGCATGCGAGCAGGATCAAACCATGCATGTTCAGTTCCGAAGCAAGCAGACAAAAATCCCCACTGTTGTAGCGCATCTGACGTCTTTTGACTAACTTTAGTATTTAAAGCAATGTTGTTGTTTTCTTCTTCATGCGATAAATAGACATGGTTGTATTGGACGTAATAACATTGTTTAAATCATGTTTTGTGTGTGTTTTATTATATCTTGGTTATTATTTTATTTCAGTGGTAAAGGAGATGTTGTCATTGCTTTGAGCACGCAGTCTTTGTTGTTGTTTTAATCAGTAGAGATCGATGGATGTAACAGCTCCTGCCCATCTGAATCGATCGATCAATGCATGTGATATTTAGTCATTCAGTGATGTTTTTAGATTATCGTCTCATGCATTGAAGTTCCCACTTGCAAATGAGTGTGTGATGTGCCCCACGCACACACAGGACGCTAAGTTATTCACCAGAAGTGACACTCAGATGAGCACACAAGAGCTCCTGGAATATCTTGCAAAACTTCAGGACTGGTCAAGAAAGTGGCTCCTCAAGTTCCACCCTCAGAAGTGCTGTGTACTGAGACTAGGTAGGCAGAGTGAGCCAGAGACCAACAACTACACAGAAGAACAAATGACTGATGGCAGCCCGTCTACGCTGAGGCTAGCAGAAAGTGAGGCAGAAAAGGATCTAGGCGTCACAACAGACAGAAAGCTGGCATTCAAGCAGCACGTGGCACAGTCAACTGCAAAGGCGAACTGCACAGTTGGGGTAATCCGCCGATCGTTTGGCTACCTCACAGAAAAGACCTTCACACAGCTATACAAGAGCCTGGTTAGACCACTCAGAATATGGTTACTATGTCTGGCATCCTCAGTCAAAGTCCCTCTGTTAGATGTTGAGGATGTCCAACGGTGAGACACAAAACTTCTGGGCCACATCAGGGACAAACCCTACCCTGATAGACTGAGGATCTTGAGACAACCCAGCTTGGAGCACAGACGACAGAGGGGAGACCTGATCAAGGTGTATAGTCTCCGTCTCTCTCTCTCTCTCTCTGCCCGCACACACACACTTATACACAAACATATACGTTGTGTGCATCCCGCTGACACACAGTAAATACATTATTCGGTGAACACACACACACACACACACATTCACACTGTTTCGCCGCGATATGAGATTCAGTACTGATGATGGTTTTAAAGTTAATCAATGTAATTTGTCACAATTTACAAAGAAAACCAAGAAGGACTTTATGGAATAAGTTCTAACTGGAAAGAAAAATACCACTGAAAAGAAATATGTCAGTAACAGAACGCCTGTAACGCTAGGGTACATTTTAGCTGGTCATTCTTGATAGTAAAAGACTGAGTGATATAATATGAATCTCTACAAACCTAATCTTAGTCAAATAGGACACTTCTTTAATAACAACATATCATTTTTGTTGATCACACACTTTCTCGACAATATAAAAACAGTGTCTTTTAATCATACTCTGGTATATTCATACTGTAAATCATTTTTGGCAGACAAGTATATTTGGAAGGCAAATTGATAAAACTTTAGGGAAATTATTATGAACCAATGACAGCTGACCACCAATGACCATTGCTGACCACTGACCGTCGTGACCACCAGACCACCACTGGTCACTGACCAAGGCTGACCTGGGAGAACATAGTGATGATGATGATGGAGTCTCCCGTCGGACAGACGGATGAGTAGACAGGCAGGCTTATCTGTCGGTGTGTGTCCTCATAATGGAGAAGAGGCCGGTTCTGGATGCGCAGCACTTCCCACAGGTGTTGCAAGGGAAAACGTCTCCAGAAGTTGAGCTCTGCTTCCTTCGCTCACGCTTCTCCTAAACGGCCAGCGTTATCTTGTTTTCAAACGTCTTTATGCCACTAGAGCACAGCATCCTCCAGCGAGAGCGGTCAAGGGCATCAGTTTCCCAGGAAGCGATGTCTATGTCACAGGCTTTGAGGTTTGTCTTCAAGGTGTCCTTAAAGCGCTTGCAGGGTCTTCCAAGTTCGCGGTGGCCTTCCTCAGTGTGCAAGCCTCGAGTTCGTGTGTGTGTGTGTGTGTGTGCGTGCGTGTGTTTGTAGAGGGGCGGAGCGGGGAGGGGGGGGGGGGGGGGGAGTGGATTCCTGTATATGCGCGCACGTGTAGGTGTATGTGAGTTTATTCAATAATCTTTAGGGTAGCGAATGGTAATGCTTACTCTGGTGGGGTTGTGAATAATAAGTCAAGTGCTGCTTTCATTATTCCAAAACCTTAAGTAACTCAACAGTTACTTCATCTGGAAAAGTTCTAAAAAGTTCTTCTTCACTGCTGAACAATTCTGATGGTGTTAAAATGTATAACTGATCTCGTTTCCGAAAAACCGTTTTTCTATTTTGTGTTGATAGTAAATCAGTTCTTCACACTATCAGATCTTTAAAAGACACAGTCAGGTCAGAACTCATTGAAATAACCATTTCGTTCACGAACTCGAGGCTTACACATGTTGCGGCACATTATTGTCGCCATGCAC
>NC_134893.1:38122582-38175082 GCF_041734735.1 Babylonia areolata | reverse complement strand
AAAGTCTAAGTGAAGCAAAATAGATCTGTAACTGGTAGTTTGTGTGTGTGTGTGAGTGGAGTGATGGCCTAGACGAAATGCGTCCACCTTGGAAGCATGAGCACACTGGTTTGAATCCCGGCAGAATGACCAGTATTTTCTCCCCCTCCACTAGACCTTGAGTGATGGTCTGGACGCTAGTCATTTGGATGAGATGATAAACTGAGGTCCCATGTGCAGCATGCACATAGTGCATGTAAAAGAACCCATGGCAACAAAAGGGTTGTCCCTGGCAAGATTCTGTAGAAAAATCCGCTTCGATAAGAAAACAAAAAACTGCAGGCAGGAAAAAAAAGGGTGGTGCTCTCAGTGTAGCGACTCACTCTCCCTGGGGAGAGCAGCCCGAATTTCACACAGAGAAATCTGTTGTGACAAAAAAAAAAAGAAAAAAAAAGAGTAATATAATATATATTTGTATGTGTGTGAGTGTGTGTGTGTTGGCTTGCATGCATGTTTGTAGTGTGTGTATTTGCATGCACACTTGTATATGTGTTTTTGTATGTGTGTGTGTGTGTGTTTATTTATATATATGTGTGTATGTGTGGGTTGGTGCTTGTATGCATGTACGCATGCGTGTATGTATGTGTATATGTGTGTATTCAGGTGACCTGGCCAGTGCCATAAGAAAGACAACTGACATGCACTTTGGAGTCTACCATTCCCTGTTTGAATGGTTCCATCCCCTTTACATGCAGGATAAAGCCAACAACTACACCACGCAGAAATTTGTAGCTGTAGGTCATTTTCCTGTGGTCTACATCTCATCTCTTAAGTCTCTAGAATACTTTCAGTCTGTCCTCGTCCTCTTTTTTTTTCTTTTTTTTTTCTGGGCTTGAAATGCTTTGCTTGTTATCTTTTCTCTTTGATTTTAAGATGGCTGTGTATGTGTCTTCACTGTTTATAACTGCTGGTGAAACTGGTGAAATGTATAGAGCCAGTTTGAACAATGTCCATGCGTTTGTTCCTCTTTAACCCCCAATGTTTGTTTGTGCAAGCTGGTTGGTAGTGCCAAGTATGACACCAGGTTTTGTTTCCTGTTTTTATTTTATTTCTTTTTAAGTTTAACCGAGTTTTTGTTTTTTGACACAGTGTTGTTTTTGTGGTCTTTTTTGTGACCTATATTCAGCCTTGATATGATCATGTGTGGTCTGAACCAAGTGGTAGCTTACATGGCTGCCAGTGAAAAATATTCAGTAATTATGGAAGAGACTTGTCGTTTTGTCCTCTAAAGGAAGGAAGGGTTCAGGGGTAGTTTGAACTGGACTGGTCTGATAATGTACTTTTAGGAGTGGACACATACTATAAGAAACAAAGGTTCAGGGGTAGTTTTAATTGGACTGGTCTGATAATGTACTTCAGATTGGGCACATACTATCACTAAGAATAGTAAGATTATCAGTCTGTTCTCTACAGACTTCATTGTTTCCTTGCTGCCACTGAATTACATTCTCAAACTCTTCTCTTCAGATGCTATTATCTCCCATGCTGTCACTAAGCTGAGGCCCAACACTCGGCTTATATCACAGATTGACATAAGTTTACATTTTGGGCCAACAGCAAAGTGAGAGCTGTATTATCAATGGTTTCTCCAGTCAATGGGAAATCATTTACAGCTTAGTCTTTTGTGAAGGACTATGACTCTCAAACTAGGAGGCAAAATTGCACTGGCTCTTAGTGCTGCAGCCTTGTGGGCTAGTTGGCCTTTGGGAACGATCCCAACGCCGACTGTCCTAAAACCCTCTTGGCCGAGAGAGTGGGGATGTAACCTGGGCAAGACACTCTCCACTATAATCAAATTCTAGCCCAAATGTCGGAACAGCAGTTGCCTCCTCTGCTGTTCTGATGGTCATAGTCGGACACGACTGACTATCATATATAACACTAAGATAGTCTCCACTGTTCTCTTCATTCATGATTGTCCCTCCTCCCCCTGCCCCCCTCCCACCTCTTTGCAGGCCAAGACGATGCCAGAGCTGTATGAACTGGTGAACACGTACAAACCAGACGTGGTGTGGTCTGATGGGGACTGGATGGTGGATGACTTCTACTGGAATGCCACTCAGTTCCTGGCCTGGCTCTACAATGACAGGTACAGGGGATGGTAGACATTTCCAAATAAAGATGCTGCTTGAATTAATTTGTGGGGAATATAAAATTCAAAGAGAAATAAAACGATGATTACTCAGATTGTTGAATTGTCTTGATTAAACCTTTGAGGACAAATCTTGTTTTGATACCTCTTTGGTACAATTTTCCTCAGATTTTCCTATCTGCCCTTCAGTTCTACAGATTTTTTTTTTTTTGTGTGTGTGTTTTCCCGGACTTTCTTGGGTCGACCACCGTTTTATTTTGTACATAAATTTAATATGACAATTCAGAATAGATGGAAAAGAAAAAAAAAAAGAAAAAAAAAAAGAAGATTTTTTTAAAATCTGAATACAGTCAACATTAACAATAACATATGGAAGTCATAACCAAGACCAATACCCAGCATTCCATAACTATATCATTGTAATCAATAGCAATTATGGAATGAATCACCCATACAAGAAAAAGCATACACCTTTTCATTTACTGAATCAAGGCATGTGGCAAAAAATAAGTTAACATCATTTTATCATTTGTTATTGAGTTTCATTGTTGGAGACCGATGTCAGGAAAAAACTGACAGCCGCATCCAAATTTTGCACTTGCTTAACTGATGTTGAGTCACGTTACTGGGGGGAAAAAAAAAAAAAAGAAAAAAAGAAAAAAAAAAAAAAAAAAGAAAGAAAAAAAAATGGACGTTAAAATTGTCATCCATCTCTCTTTAAAAAAAAAAAAAAAAAACAAAAAAAAACTATCTCTCTCTCTCTCTCCCTCCCCCCCTCCCTCTCTCCCCCTCTCTCTCTATTACACACAGACACAAAAATAAAAGTCTCAATCCTACACATCGAATGTTAGCCAAGACTCAAAGAAAATACAACATCAAGAATTAACAGAAATTAAATTCTATAGGGAAAATACAAGAAATTGAAAACAAAAAACTAAAGTGCAAAGACCGTTCACTACTACTACCACTGCTGAAGATGATGATAATAATAATAATGATGATGATGATGATGATGATGATAATAATAACATTACAGTGACATCCAATTCCAAACTACGAAACAAACTGTAGGCCGGCTATTTATACAGTTCTACAGATTTGTTTGTGTGTGTGTGTGTGTGTGTGTGTGTGTGTGTGTGTGTGTGTGTTCAGGTTGAAAACAGAAGAGCCATTTGCTAGCTGACTGTTTTTTCCTTTTCATTTTTTGTGCTTGTATTATATTTTTGTTGTTGATTGAAGACTTTTTTTCTTTTATTGCAGCCCTGTCAAAGACACAGTGGTAACGAACGATCGATGGGGAAAAAACATACGTTGTAAACATGGCGGCTTCTGGAACTGTGAAGATAGATACGTGCCTGGTGAGTGCTGGTAAAATAATCATGTAGTGTGTGCAGTTGTGGGGATATCATTGGACAAGGCGAGTAGTTCTTGCTTGGATTGACTGGTTGAATTAGTATGATTATTGTCGTTCACAGGGAGTAACAGAGAAGTCTGTTGTGATAAAAAGAAATAAAAATACAAATACAAATAATCATATTTTAGGGGTACAAAGATGCACTTGTAAACCACACCCATTGAAAACTGTTTTTTGTTGTTGTTTTTTTTAACTTACTGACAAATGGTTTTAGAAATAAATAAGTAAGATAAAGTCTTACAAAAATAGAAGACCAGTGCATGAATTAAAGCATTCACACTGAACTGACTGAACTTGTGTGGATTGAGAAGGCTTATAAATCTATTTTCTTCTATATGTATGCAACATTCACACACACAAATGTATTCACTGATTTATGTGGACACACGCATGCACACCTGCACACACAATACCAACACCTACACTGTATCTACATAAATAATCAGCATCATTTAAAGATGCACCCATTTCTACTTCACCTAGCATGATGCATACAAATGAGTGCCTTTTTGTGTATGGTGATGTGTTGTGGGGAGGGGGGAGTGTGTGTCTGCTTTTAAATTTTGCATTAAATGTAGCTTTTTATTGTATTGTGACATGTGTGACTGATGCTAAGAGCTGGTAGTGAATTAGTTATTGTGTTATAGAGTTATTGTGATATGGTTTTTGTTTATCGTGATATTGGGAATAGTTTTAAATATTGTGATAGGGTTTTTAAGTATTGTGATATGATATTGTATCAGTTAGGCTTTTTAATGTGATAAGTAAGATGATTGTGATGACTGTGTGTGTGTGTGTGGATAAATTTTGTGCAAGAGTGTTTGGTTGGCTGACTGTAAAGGGCTATGCATGTAAGCTTTTCTCTTCTTTTTTTTTTCATTTTAATGTTTAAATGCATGTTTTCAGTGTTAGTATTTACATGTATGTACAGCGCAGTTGAACATGTTTTACATGGAAAGGCACTTTTTGCATTAAATTGTTATTATTGTCATACACACCAAACTGAACCCATGAAAACAATAGCAGTCCAAAACAAACCATGTCTTCATGTTCCAGAGAAGTTGCCCAAACACAAGTGGGAGAACTGCATGACTCTTGACAAGCATGGTTGGACATTCCGACGTGACACGCGGCTGTCTGAGATTTACACCATGAACGAACTGATTGCTCTGCTGGCCAAGACTGTCAGGTCAGTCCGTGTCTTTTTCTGGCCAAGACTGTCAGGTCAGTCCGTGTCTTTTTCTGGCCAAGACTGTCAGGTCAGTCCGTGTCTTTTTCTGGCCAAGACTGTCAGGTCAGTCTGTGTCTTTTTCTGGCCAAGACTGTTAGGTCAGTCCGTGTCTTTTTCTGGCCAAGACTGTCAGGTCAGTCCGTGTCTTTTTCTGGCCAATACTGTCAGGTCAGTCCGTGTCTTTTTCTGGCCAAGACTGTCAGGTCAGTCCATGTCTTTATCCGTCAGGCCAGGCTGACCACTTGGATATATAAAGATAGGAAGCATAGAAAGCAGCCTTGTCACACACCAAGTCCAATATTTTAAAGAATCTCTATAGCACTGTCATCATTATCTTCATCCACACTCATCTCAAAGTACATAATAAATGTCCCCAATAAGTAGAAGTTAACGACCTATTGGAAAAAAGCCCTTAAGGTCAAGTTCAGGGCTTGGGTCTCCATCTGGTGATGGGGGTGAGTCCTGGATATCTGTCCTGGTGGGAGGAACGTCTGGTGATGAGGGTGAGTCCTGGATATCTGTCCTGGTGGGAGGAACGTCTGGTGATGAGGGTGAGTCCTGGATATCTGTCCTGGTGGGAGGAACGTCTGGTGATGGGAGTGAGTCCTGGATATCTGTCCTGGTGGGAGGAACGTCTGGTGATGAGGGTGAGTCCTGGATATCTGTCCTGGTGGGAGGAACGTCTGGTGATGGGGGTGAGTCCTGGATATATGTCCTGGTGGGAGGAACGTCTGGTGATGGGGGTGAGTCCTGGATATCTGTCCTGGTGGGAGGAACGTCTGGTGATGGGAGTGAGTCCTGGATATCTGTCCTGGTGGGAGGAACGTCTGGTGATGAGGGTGAGTCCTGGATATCTGTCCTGGTGGGAGGAACGTCTGGTGATGGGGGTGAGTCCTGGATATCTGTCCTGGTGGGAGGAACGTCTGGTGATGGGGGTGAGTCCTGGATATCTGTCCTGGTGGGAGGAACGTCTGGTGATGGGGGTGAGTCCTGGATATCTGTCCTGGTGGGAGGAACGTCTGGTGATGGGGGTGAGTCCTGGATATCTGACCTGGTGGGAGGAAAGTCTGGTGTTCCAAGGGGGAGCCTTGGAAAAGTGTCACATGTTCTGTGGCCTTTCATTCCCTGCTTTCAGGGTGGGCTTTCATTGCAGTTCTTCTCCACTTCCATGCTTATGGCGAGTTTGTGTCAGTCAGCAAATTCATGGGGACTGATGTTGGGACATGGTGCTGGTCTCCCATTTCAGGGAAGGCTCTCATTCAGTCTGGCTCTGTGACTAAGTGATTATTGCCATCTGTAGTACAATGAAGATGGAGCAGTAAAAAACAACAAAACAACAACAACAACAAAAAAACAACAAAAACACACACACAAACAAAAAGATAATTCCATGTGGACTGTTGGCTTTAAGACTGTGACAGAATTGGGATGGATGTTGCTGTGAATCAGGAAATAATGATGAATGGTTTGGCTGGGGAAAAAATAGACTGTTAGGATGGCAATGTGAGCTTGTAGACATCTGTTCTATTCTCTTGGAATGTTGAAATGTATTTGAAACAATGCATACTGTTATCAGTTTTGTGTGGAAATTATGTCTTGGCACACTTTTGTTATTTTTGAATGGACAGTTTTTATAAATCAAATGCCCAACACATGCATCATCCTTCACAAAGATATAGAATATATATACCACAACCACTAACAGTGTTCATTTGTTTCACTTCCACCTCTTGTTCATATTTTTTATGAGGGACCAGGGTGTTTTTTTTCTTTTTGATGCAAATTGTGGGGGCTTTCACTGCGAAGCATTTCTGTGTTGTTCCAAGGCTGTGGCACTTGAGGCAAGAAGGCAAGATCATTTGCCATGAATCCATGATTGTTTTGAATTGGTGCAATTTAAAGTCTGGATTATATGCATGTGAAAGTTACTTGAATACTGGTTTGTAATCATTCAGTGTTTTAACATTTTTGACTTTTTCTGAAACATCATCCAAGGAAGATTTTTTTTACAAGCAGTGTCTTTGAACAGTCTGAAGTTGAATTTCCACTATCATTGCCTTCTTCTGGAGAAGCAGTTGTCAGTAGCATCCGTGTTTGTGTTTAAATTTTGATTGGCAAGGTTTGATAGTCTTGTGTTGGATGTTATCAGATTGTGCACAGCTTGCAGAGCAACTGACCAGCCTAAGAAACATGCAACAGAAGCAAATTTATGTATCACTCTTTCTTTCTTTCTTTTTTTCTTTTTTCTTATCAAGGCCTGACTAAGCGCATTGGGTTATGCTGCTGGTCAGGCATCTGTTTAGCAGATGTGGTGTAGTTATAAGGATTTGCGACACCACCTTGAGTAACTGAACTGGACTGAAAGTTGTGTAACACACTGGGTGTATTGTTTTTCACTTTCAGTCTGGGAGGCAATCTGCTGGTGAATGCAGGACCCACGGCCTATGGGACAATCAACCCAATCTACGAGGAACGTCTGCGTCAGATGGGTCAGTGGCTGGCTGTCAATGGAGAGGCCATCTACAGCACCCACCCCTGGACCTACCAGAATGACACCACCAACCCTGATGTCTGGTCAGTGAGGGAGGGGGTGGGGGTTTGTTGTTGTTTCATTTGTCCTGGTTTGGGGGGTTTTTTGTTTTGTTTTTGTTTTTGGTTTGTTTTGTCTGTTCACAATCTGAAAACCCTTGTATTCAACAGATGTATATGTATCACCCTCTCTTTTCATTGAGGGACTATGAGTAACTGAGTGTGCCAAGCCAGGCAAAGATAAGTTGTTCTGTATGAACAGGTAAAATATAGGAAAAACAAAAATCTTTTTGATAGGAATCAGCCGCCATGACAAAGTGGTATGCGACGTGGACTGACAGCTGGGAAGACGCGGGGTCGATACCCAGTGGAGGTGGGTTTTTTTTTTTGCGGCTGGCTCCTGCCCAGAGTCGAGTGTGCTATGGGCTTAAATGGGAAGACGGGGACCACACAGCTGAGTATCATCCATGTCACGGATGCGTCTTTGGGCGTGTTGCTAAAATTTCCTGACCAACACTGCAAGTGTCTGTATCTCTCGGGCCTGGTTGACGCCAGGATATCATTATGAAAAGGAGCGTAGAGTACAGCCTTGTCACATAGTCCCAAACCTAAATGGACCTCCATGGCAACACCGTTCTTATTACCGTGCCCCTCCTTCATCAATTCTGAGGCCTTTCATGCCCTGGTCTCATGGTGACCTCAGTTACAATCCCCCTCCACTTCGGCGCTAGAGGTCAGTCCTGTCAAGGTTCTCAGTGAGGGCAGAGTCATCGGGGGACTTCTGTTGGGGGGGTTGTGGTGGCAGTCTCCACACTGGGAATGGTGCTCACTCAGTCTGGCTCTGCGACTATGCTATTATTGCCGTCAGTAGGTGGCTTAGTAGGTGGTGTCCTAAGTGTGTTAGAATAGGCACTACTGAACTCCACCAAAGTGACTCATTTGAGAGTTCTTTTAAGTTTGATTTACAGTTTCCTTCTGAATGTCATACTTCCTGGTTTGTAAGTCAAAGAAAAAGATGAAAAGCAAAGATATCTGGGTGATGTCTTTGGTTTTGTTGTCTTTTTTTACCAAAGAGAAGCTGGTTTTACGTTGCCCATCACTTTCCAGGTACACGTCCAGGAAGAAAGGTTCTGGCACTGTGGTGTACGCCATCCTGCTGAAGTGGCTGCCTGGCACCACCCTGCAGCTTGGAGCGCCCGTCGTCAGTGACCAGACCTCCATCACTCTCCTCGGCTATAGCGGCGCCCCCTTCCAGTTTGTGGGGCAGACAACTCAGGGTGTGACGGTCACCGTGCCCACCATCCCTTTCAGCAGCATGCCCTGTCAGTGGGGCTGGGTCTTCAAACTGCTCCACTTGAAAAACCAGTAGATGCATGAGTTTTTTTGTTAGTTAATGTTTTGTTACCTTTGTTGCAATCGGGTTGTCTGAAAACGAGATGGACCTTGTTCCTTTTTGTTGCTGATGAATTCAGGTGGCTTCGTTTATCTGTGTGTGAGATTTTTTGGGAACAAGGTTCCTGTTTGCTGCAAATTGATTGATGTCACTGTTGACAATGTAAAGACTTCTTATGATCTGATTTTCCAGGGAACACTTCCAGGTGCCTCTCTCACACACACAGCCTGTCATGACACATTTCTTTTCATGAAGGTAGATAAATAGTGGTTCAGATTCAACCAGTTGAAGAGCAAGTAAAAGATATGTCCAGTGATACTCAAGACTGCAATGCTCAAGGCTGCTTAGTGTTGGCAGGGTCATCACTCATTAGTCTGGAACTCTTCTGCCTTGCTTTTTTTTTTCTTGCTCTTTACCTTTCTTGATTGCCTTGCTTGCACTTTTACTGGATTCATTTTATTCTGCTTTCTTGTTCAGCGATCTGTGGTTAATTTCCACACTCATTAGTCTTTTTTCTTTTCTTTTTTATTACAATTTTTGTGTGGACTTGACATTGTTCCGGTATTATTTCTATTTAGGACTTGGTTTCCTAATTGGATCCAGGAATGATGTGTTTCCAGTTTTAGGTGATCTCTTTTCTTTTTATTCTTTTTTTTTTTTATCCAGTTGATTTTGAAGGGTATCACTTGAAAAAATATTGTGTTCAATTCTTATAATTGTTTTTTCATTCATGGTCTTTCCATTTTTTCGTTCTAAGCTTGATTGTACTTTGCTTCACTAAAAATCTTGTTACCCTTATTGAATCCAAGAAATTCACATTTACACTTTAAGGGTGACTCTGCTTTAATCATTTCTGAATGGTATCACATGAAAAATGTGAATCTCTGTATAGTGTCTGTTTTGTTATTTTACAAAGTAATGTGCCATGACATTGAAAGTTGTACTTTTTGTACTTTGAGATTTTGAACTGGCATGTAATCTCTTAAGTTTGATTTCACATTTATTTTAAATATTTGTAAATGGATTTTATCAGCCGAAATACTGACAAAAGTATATGTTGTAAAGAACTTCCATAGCATTCTATTTTACTTTTTTTGCACAAGTGTGCTTTTTCTTTCTTCGTTTTGTTTTTGTTCTGTTTTGGAACAATGTCTCCTTTGTGCTTCTATAACTTGTCAAACAAGATTATGGGGTTATTAACAAATAATTTCTTTTCATACGATTTTCTACTGTCCTCATTATTGTTTCCTCTTTTCTTTTTTCTGTTGTCTCTTTCACGTTTTCTGGCTTTGCGCTCCGTTCATCAGTACATGCTCAATCAAGTTTTGGAAACCACCAGGCCACCCACCAGAAGAGGGTTCAGATATTGTTGGAAGGGTGTATTGAAGTTGAAGAAACCAAAGGGATTAAACTGCCAGGGATATGCATGACAAGATTAATAGCCGAGCGGTTAGAATATTGACATTAAATATCCTGGGTTTAGTCCCCAGTATCTGCGCCTGGTAGATTAATGATAGAGATTCATCTGATCTCCCAGATCAACAAACCTGCTCATACTGTAGCCCTCGCCCCCATCCCCACACCCCCACTTTGTGCACGCGTTGAAACATGTTATGGCTGCTGTCCTGTCGTCCTCTTGTGGGTTTTTTTTTTTAGCCGTTATTTTTCTGTGGATGATGTTGAATGCCAAGCTGCAAATGTTCACGAGTGTACCTTTCTTCACCCCCACCCCTTTCAGTATGAACTGGAAGTATTTAATTCTATATTTTTAAACCAGGGTATATATTTTTATTGGTGCTTTTTTGTTTTTTAAATAATATACATTCCAGGGTATACATTCGAAATGATTCCTTTGAATTTTGTTCCAGAATTATTTGACAGATTCTTGTGCCACGAGATTTATATGTATTTTGAGAAAGGACTTCAGTGGAGTTTTTTTGTTGCATACTATTTATATTGAATTAAAAGCTTTTGCTTTGAATGCAGAGAAAACTTTGTGGTAACAAATGATCCAAGTCAGAATATTTATCTATGCACATTTTGCAAGAAATCCTGTATGTTGCTGTAAAATAAATGAATAACTTACTCATTAATGATTTTTAGGGGTTTCATTTTATTTCCCAACATGTGAACAAAAAAGTACAGCAAGATTTGAAAATTTTACTGGTGAAATACAAGTACTCTTTGCGCACAATATGCCTTTTCTTTTTCTCAAAGCCTAACAAAGCGCATTGGGTTACACTGCTGGTCAGGCATCTGCTTAGCAGATGTGGTGTTGCAAATATGGGTTTGTCTGAATGCAGTGACGCCTTCTTGAGCTACTGATACTGCACTGTGTGTGTGTGTGTGTGTGTGTGTGTGTGTGCCTTTATCCCTTCTCTCTCCCCCTCCCTTACTCACTCTTTCCCCCTTCTCCCCCCCTTCTATTTGTCTTTATCTTTCTCAGTCTTTCTCTCTCACTTTGGTCATGTCTCCTTTATTCTGTGTGGGTGTTAATTCATGAACAGTAAAAACCTGTTCAATTAATGTCTACTTTGCTTTTAAATTAGGTGATTGTATATGCTAATGTGCTTTACTTTGCATTTAACTGAGGTGATTGTATATGCTAATGTGCATTATCATTTCCGTGTGTGTGTGTTCCTTTCATTTTTATTGACTCGCTTGTGTAAATACAGTGAGTCCATGTAATAACCAAGTTTTGGTTGTGTGTGTGTGTGTGTGTGTGCGCGTTGTTAAACTTTGACCTGCCAATCCCCTTTGGTCCACTTGAATGTGTGAATGGATTACTCAGACTGTGCACGTCAACTTTAGAGACTGCATATCAAGCAGCCAGTTTAGAAAGCTGACCCCCAAATCTATTTTTAAGTAGTCTTCACAATTTTTTTGTTCTAACCCTTCTTCGTATCATTTCATTAAAAACTAGAGTTAACCAAGTCAAGCTCTTGCTAGAGGGGTTCTTGTTCAGTGAGGCACGCATCCTTTCGTCATCAGAGACCAGACAGATGAGAAACCAACCATAAATTGTGGATAATCAATGTGCCTCTCAGTGTGGACAACAAAGCACTGAAGCCGCACTGCAGAAACAAGGAGTGGAGATTAGATCCTCGCTTCGTAATGAGCTAGTGAGGCTGACACATTTTGAGACTGGCCGCAGGTTTGTGTTCATCTCTGTGCAGAACACACCTCTGCGACCAGTCATAAAACTTGGTGTGTTCACCACAGCACTCTACCATAAGGAACAAAAACAAAAACAAATAAAATGTAGCAAGTGTCTACAACACGGACATCAGGCAGCAAATTGTGAGGGAGAGGTTGTGTGTAGGGGATGTTTGCAACAGGGACACAAAATGGGTGACTGTCCCTCTGTTGTGCCCCTTGCTGCTGAGGAGGAGGGAATAGCAGTAGAGCAGTCTGAAGAAACCAACCGGCCCAAGAAGCGAGTCTCCCCCTACCACAAATCAGTCTTCCACAAAATAAAAGGCCTGCTGTCCTGACTCAGCCAGAACACAACGGGGAGGCAGAGGCAGATAGCATGTTGGGGGAGGGGGTGAACATTTGACATGTGTTCTCTCCAAAGCAGCCTCACCTTTCCCTCGCAACCTTTGGTTTTGATTAACGGACTTACAATTAAAGAATATAATTTTCCGCATCAGTAAGCTGAAAAATTGATACCCCCTTTTTAAATGTGAATAATGAAAAATGCACTGGTACTCTAAATGTTCGGGGGCTTAGAAATAACCTAAAGAGTCAAATCCGTGTCGTGCAGGACCTTTGGCAGCACGGAAATATGACGTATGAAGAAATAGCGTAAATTAGGCACTGACCATGGCCTTTTCAAATACAATGTCATAATAAACTCTACCCTACAACCATGGAAACTCCATCTAGCTAATGATATCCACAACAATGAAAATCTGAATGACACTGCAACAAGAAGGGAACCTCAATACCCTGTCAAATAAACAAATCATAAAAACATTTGCCCGAAAACAAAACCATGAAATATGTGCAGCTCAGTTTAGGAAACGTAAACTGGACATCAATATAAGTGACTACTTCAAATTGGCATATGAATGTATGAAAGAATCACGACTGAGGTTACCTCACTTCAAATTCATACACAATATTTACCCAACAAATATTTTGCTTGCAAAAATGGGTGTAATGAACACAAAATTAATAGATGTAACTGGTGCCAAGAAACAATTACATTGAACATGCCTTTTACTCCTGCCCCAAATTTTCCTCCTTTTGGAAACATGTGAAACAATTCAAAAAGAAAGAAATCAATACCATATTAGTAATAGCAAAACTGTCCATCTCCAAATTCAAATACCGCAAGTGTAAAAATCTTGACCTTATCTTTGAATCAGAGCTCAGTTTACATAACCTATGATCAATATACGTTGTACCAGAACACTGAGTCAGGCCCACAAGAAATTCTGAGGGCACTATCCAGTGTGCACATACACATTATTGTACTTAGGTGTAGTGCTTGTGGAGAGGGAGAGAGGAGTGGGTGAGTAAAGGAGAGAGAGAGTGTGTGTGTGTATGTATACTGTACTTCTCCTTCAGTCAATATAACTGTGTGTAAAGCCATCATGTATGTGTACTATATGTTGCATGGTCTTGTAAGCATTCAAACATGCCACTGGGAAGAAGACAGATTTAAAATAAAAAAAGACAACAGAAAGGAGAAAAATGATGATGGGAGGAACAAACAAAAAAAAAAGGAAGAGAAAGAGCCTTCCAGGGATGCCGAAACTATCCTGCTCATTTGCAGAACTTTTACACATCCTGATTTCTCCTCAAAAAACAACAAAAAACATGGATGACACTTTTGATATGAGGATACATATAAGAATAAAGTCTTGATCCAAAACCATATTTTCGTCAAGTACTCAGTGGCACTATGCTAGGGTGGATCCTTATGACTATAATACCTTTGGGTCATGCTTCAAATTGAGCTCTCATTTCAGAAAACCACAGCAAATTTTGATACTGCAAAACTGAATTGTTTTTTCTTTCTTTTCAGAAGTGACAGCTAATTTTGCTGCTTTTTAAAAAAAATTTATGCTCATCATTGCAGATTTTTTTTGGAAAAACAATGCTAGAAGTGGACCCACAGATCTGGACTAACATGAGGGAATTCAGGAATACAGGTCTGGTGATTGATAAATGGACAGCAACATCAGGGAACACAGACCTAGTCACTGGACATCAACATGGGGAATATGTTATGAACAACATCGGGGTATACGGACCTAGTCACAGCATGAAAATTGGACATGAACATGGGGGAATACAGGTCTACATTAAGGGGGGGAAAAAGGGGGGGTCAGAAAAATGAGAAAAAAATGATCATTTATCAAGTCCAGAAAAAAGAAAAAAATATTCAAGATTTCTTGGAAAAAAACACCCCAAAACTCTGAATAGACCTGTGAGGCAGAAAATAATGGAAGAGACAAAGAAATGAAAAAGCCAGAAACAAAGACTGTGATAGAAAAGAGGACATTTCTGGCCGAGTGAAGTGTTGGCCTAGAAGTAACACATCCGCCTAGAAAGCAAGAGAACATGAGTGCACTGGTTCCAATCACACCAACAGTTGGCAGGATTTTCTCCCTATCCACTGGACCTTGAGTGGTGGTCTGGACGTTAGACAGATGAGACGATAAACCGAGGTCCTGTGTGCAGCGTGCATATACCACACGTAAAAGAACCGATGGCAACAAGAGGGTTGACCCTGTCAAAATTCTGTACTTGGATAGGAAAACAAATAGAATTGCAGGCAGGAAAAAAAATGGGTGGCACTGTCAGTGTAGCGACATGCTCTCCCTGGGGAGAGCAGCCCGTATTTCTCAAGGAGAAATCAGTACTGATTTTTTTATGCACATTCAGCCTCAAGACAGCCTTTAGAGTCAGCTGGGCTCCAACAACATGGAATGAACTGCACTGATAAAAGAGCAATGGCGTGACCCATTTAGATCAGTCAAGCAATCAAGTACTGATAACTTATTGAATTTTTTAATAAAGATATTCATTTCATTTGAAGAAAAATGTAAAAGCCATATCACAAGAGTATCAATATTATAACATAAAAACTCATAGAAACAAGTGTAAATACAACAACAGAAGTCACCCCAGATCTTCACTGCCAAGCAACACACAAGTTGCTAGTACAAAAACCTACAAAAACATAACCAAGCTATTGCAGTAAATGCAATATATTCTTGTGGAAAGATTCCATTTTTGGCTCGTCCTAGCACAGAAACTTCGTAACTCAGTGTGACTGTAATATGACTAGTTTCTCACATCTGTTATCACACTAAAATGGGCTCATTATGATATGAAATATGTTGTTAAGGAAATAAGTTCACAGGAAATGTGGACTGCTGGCGCTAGGATTTTGACACATGAACCAGGGTATGGCTGTACATGGGGGACTTAGGATGAGTGGTATGGAGCCAATGCCACTGAACTTGCAAAGAGGGTGGGGCCACAAAATCCCTCCATCTGGAAAGGGTACTGTTTAGTTTCTGACATGACTGTTATAAAAAATTAAAAAAAAGAATATAAAATATTGATGTTAGCAGGACTGTTATAAAAAACAACAAAAAATGCAAAACAAACATGTAAATGAACTGAATTAAAACATGGCAAGCTCTGAGGTTATGCTTTCCACTTGAGTATCATCAGATAACTGTGTATATGATAAAGTCTTAGTATAACGAGTAAAAGTACATTTTTAGTATAATGAGTAAAAGTACATTTTTTCTACATTGTACTTGGCAAGCATACATTTTTAACCATAATTTTTTTTAAAAGACAGAACAGAAAAGAAGCACACATACAATCATATATGAACACCACATCAGAAGGATCTGAAATGTGATTCTGTATACCAATCAAGCAAACAGATTGAGATTCTGTTGACATATACCTGTATCACTGACGCAAAACAGTATTTGATCTTAATATACCATTGCTAAAGAGTATAAAAACAAAACAAAAAACATTCCAAGATATTTGCATACACAAAGATAAATTCTCCAATGATAGATATCCACATCACTGACATTATCTTTACAAGAGTATGAGATCATAATCCAACTTTGTTTATGAAAGATCTTTCATTATGAAAGAGCAAAAACAAATTCTGAGACATTTACGTACAGCAATGCAAACCTTTTGAATAAATACAAGACTCTCTAAATACATTTTTGGACAAAGGAGGTGGGTGCTGAAAAGTGAAAGCTGTTGAATCACACAAATCAAATTCTTTAGCACATTTTTAACAGACCTGTAAGTTACCCCTTTAACTTTTTATAAACATGTTTTTCTTTCTTTTGTTATTCAAAGGAACAAGCCTCTGGAACTTAATCATCAGACGGAACCATTGTTCGTACATACACTAATTCAGGGCCAAAAGTGCACTTCATTCCATTTTGAAAATGAGTCATATAATCATCTGTCCACGTCACTGTGAAATATGTTATGTTTTGTTTCTTTGAGCGAAACTGTCATTAAAACCGTTTTCCAGTATGTTTTGTACTGCAGACGGGTAAAAATAATAATTAGAATATAAGAATGTCCAACAAGAAAGGGTTAACACATCTGTCCAAAATGGGTATACCCATTTGGGTACACTGTAATTCAGACTCCAACATCGAAGAGTCGACGGGTAAAAATGTTACTACTGCCCTAACCTCTTCATACATTGGCATGGCCACCAGTTCCAGACCTGCGCTGCGAGGCAAGGGAAGTAACGTCTTCATGCCTTGTCATGACCACCAGTTCCAGACCTGCGCTGCGAGGCAAGGGAAGGTAACGTCTTCATGCCTTGTCATGACCACCAGTTCCAGACCTGCGCTGCGAGGCAAGGGAGGTAACGTCTTCATGCCTTGTCATGACCACCAGTTCCAGACCTGCGCTGCGAGGCAAGGGAGGTAACGTCTTCATGCCTTGTCATGACCACCAGTTCCAGACCTGCGCTGCGAGGCAAGGGAGGTCTCCAGGAGAAGAGTGAGGTGAGAGAGGTGCTGAGACATGGCTGCTGTCTGGGCAATGACACCATCCACCTTCCTGTTCAGCTCTTCAGCATTTTTGGGCTGAGACTTGGACCTGTACACACCATCATACAAATGCCATCAAAACTCTTTAACTTCATTTGTTCTCTCTTGTATCAAGCATACCGACAGGAAAACAAATAAACTTGCTGGTGGAAAAAATACTAAAAAAATGGGTTGCGCTCTCAGTGTAGTGACGCACTCTCCCTGGAGAGAGCAGCCCAAATTTCACACAGAGGAGTCTGTCGAGACAAAAAGAGTAATACAATAGAATACAATACAATTCTCTTCTGGGTGGCATCCCTGACAATCTTCTCTTCAAGAACTCCAGAACTGTCAGCAAGGCTAATACTTAGAAAACCCAGGTAAACCTACATAACTCTCCTTGAGAAACTACACTGGTTTTCAATCTCTCTCATATTACAAACTAGCCACTGTGTGTTTTTATGTCATAAACCATACCACAACAACATACTTTTTTGACTTATTTTATTATCTGTACTCCTGTACAGTTGCTGCTGTTCTGTTGTGTTTATTCGTTTTTTTCTTTAATCTTTGCATCAAGGCTTTTTCCTCCTCTCTTTTCCTGCTTGTTGTGCTTACCACTTTGTTGTTGCTGTTTGTATGACAAGATTGTTTTTCCCAAACTGTTGTTGTCAACTTGGAAACCATGTCAGTCATGTACTGGACACATGCGGTATATGCAACAAAGAACTAACAATTCATCTTACACACACACACACACACACACACACACACACACAGAAAGAGAGAGAGAGAGTTCCTGTCAGAATAAAGATCCTGTATATTAAAAAGAACTAATGATTCCTACATCAAAAAGAGAACCAATAATTCATCTCTCTCTCTCACACACACACTTGTGCCAAACAAAACGTATCAAACAACATGCACACATACTTTCCCCACATCACTCCCCCCTAAAACAGCCCTTTCCTATACGTTTTTAGTGGACACACCCTTTTGCCACAACATCATACTCAAGGTGTTTCAACATACCTTTGGGTGGACAGAGGAGTGCCAGTCAACAGTGAGCGGTCCATCATCTCCCTCTCTCTCTGCAGTCTGGTGGCGGGGTCATCAGACACCTGACGATTGGGGTCAAACTGCTGGGGCAGAGCCAGGGAGGTGCGGATGTTGTCTGAAGGCCGCAGGTACTTCTTGATTCTCTCCAGTTCCTCCATCACTGCGTCCAACCTGATCAGAGAGGTGAGAACGGAGGTGGGTTGTTGACAGGTATGGTATGGAGTGAACTGCTGAGCGAGTTCGTCTTCAGTTTAACGTCTTTCCACTTGAAGTGATATTAGACGAAAAAAAACAACAACAACAAAAAAAAACCACAAAAAACGTGGGGGTAGGGGTTGTGGGAGGGGGGTGGGGGTAAAAGTGTGTGTATGTGTGGAGGGTGAATAGGGAGAGACAACGCTAGGGAAAATGGAAATGTCCTATTGGACTACGCAGCAAACCTTCTGCAACAGCAAATAACATATTGGAATTGTTAATAACACATTCAAAAGAGTGTGTGTGTGTGCGCGCGCGCACGCACACTCGCGCTATGTGTGCACACACACGCACTATGCGTGTGTGTGTGTGTGCGCGCATGCATGCATGCATTTGTTTTTTTTGTCTATTTTCTTGAGACTGTGCTAGTTCTCCCATTTCTTAGTTTATAGATCTTAGTGGTATTTCATGTTCAGAAGTAATATCTCTGGCTTGAAAATTGTGACAGAGTGAGTTATGAGTGGCTGTGGTCAGAGAAGAGGAACGAGAGATATTATTTTTATATTTCAAATACCTATTATGAATGCTAAAATATGGTTTGCATGTGGCAAGTGTGGGTGAATCGTGAGCTGTGCATGTTCATGTGTGTGTGTGTGTGTGTGTGTGTGTGTGCAGTAACCTCAGTCTGAATTTGTCAGATCGGGTGAAGTGCGTCTGCTGAGACGGAGTGAAGCCTTGACTGTTCCATACATCAGTGTTATCAGGGCTCCATGTTGACCGGCCATGGAGTAGAGGGACCCCCTATGGAACTGTTGTGCTCAGTGGAGGAGATGGTGCCCAAGTGTCCCACGAGTTGTGTGGGGTGGACACTGACATTGTTTACTGTAAGTAGACTTACTGGCTGGCCTAGGACTGACTGCCATCCTGTGGATTGGATCGAAGGAAAGAGCAGCTGTGCATGGAGAGACTCATGAATTGTGACTCAAAAAGTTTGTTCCCCGGTTTACAAAAAAACAAACCATAACTGAATTAACTGTTGAGCAAGACAAAACGAGTGTGCATGAGTGAAAAATTTTTTTTGTCTTTATAATTATAACTGGCTAAGGGAAAATTCCTTGTGTCTGTTTTTCGCTGTTTATTTATTTCCTTATCTTGTCTGTCTCTTTACCCACTTTGTAACAAAAATGCATAGTATTGTGGTGTAAGCTTATGTGTGAAGGATGGACAGAGGATTACACATAATATGTACACACACAGCACATATTCACAATGACAGAGACACAGAGAGAGTGAACGCACGCATATACACAGAGAGAGTGAACGCACGCATATACACACTCTCACACATACACACACATGCACACTTATTCACACAGACACTCACAAACACAAACTCACACACACTTGTTCTCTCTCTCTCTCTCTCTCTCTCTCTCTCACACACACACACACACCGAATGGCAGTGTTGGTGACACGGTGATCCAGGCTGACTTTAGAGCTCTGTCTGGAAAGAGACAGATGGGTGTCCACCGCGTTCTTCTCAAACAGCGTCAGGCGCATCTGTTCTGGCTCTGTCAGCTTCCGGCCTGAACAACACACATGCACACTTGACAATGCAACACACTTTCTGCCCAATAGTGCATGTGCAGGTCATACATAAACATTTGCCAATTTCTTCTTCTCACTATCTTTGTTGTATCCATCATTTAACGACAGTAAAGTGAAAGAGGCCACAATTCATTATTCCCTTCCCAGTATGCTCAGCATCTTCAGCATGTGCACCAGCACAGAGACCATTTGTTATGTATCAACTACTGAGCTGCCACAAATGAATCATTTTAAGGGTCGATATCACCAACACATGTTCTGTACATGGATATGTGTGTGTGAAGTAACAGTCACATCTCCCTTTTCCTGCCCCCTTCCACTTCTTTCATTTATTTCTGTGTTCAATAAACACTGCTGTTGTCAATGTCTGCTGCTACCTCTCCACATCTGTTCAGCATTGTTAAGGTTTGCTGTTCACCAGAAATAGTCCATGTTCATTTCTCTTAAACCAAATGCTTTTCACCACGAAAAGTATTTTTCTGCACCCTCGCCTGCCTTAGGTTTTTCGGTGTTTACCTCAACTGATTTTTCAGCTCTTATTATGACAAGCTGGTTTTGCTAAGAAAATTAACCTCAAAGCAAAATGAGGCAGCTGAATTTTACTTGAAATGTTCAGTCCAGTAGTCATGTGATAACACTGACAGGTGAGTGATATATCACATGTAAATGATCTGCACAAATTGTCATGCTTTTAGCTTTTAGCATATTGTATTGTGTTACACTGTATTGCTTTATACTGTAACACTTTTTGTCACAAAAGATTTCTCTGAGTGAAATTCAGACTGCTCTCCCTTAGTTTATCATGTCATCAAAATGACTAGAACACAGACCACCAGTCAAGATCAAGTGGAAAGGTGGGGGTGAGGGGGGGGGGGTGAATTATCTAAAAAATGAAGTGGAGAGGATTTCAGTTTCAGGAGGCGGCAGCACTGCTTTCGGACACGCTACATCAGATCTGCTAGAAAGATGCCTGACAAGCAGCATAACCCAATGTGCTAATCTGGCCTTGACCACACACACACACACACACACACACACACACACGTGTGTGTACCTATCAAAGTCAGTTTCTTGAATAGAATTTTGCAAGACAACAACGCTCTCATTGCCGAGTTCTTTTTCAAAGTATGTGCTGCACATGGCCTGGGATCTTAGTTTATCATCTCATCCAAATGAGAGGGGGGGGGGGAGGGAGTAACTCATCTAAAAACATGACTGTTAAAACCTCCCAGACAGCAAGATCATGAAATGTACTGACCCATTAAAACCTCCCAGACAGCAGGATCATGAAATGTACTGACCCATTAAAACCTCCCAGACAGCAGGATCATGAAATGTACTGACCCATTAAAACCTCCCAGACAGCAGGATCATGAAATGTACTGACCCATTAAAACCTCCCAGACAGCAGGATCATGAAATGTACTGACCCATTAAAACCTCCCAGACAGCAAGATCATGAAATATATTGACCCATTAAAACCTCCCAGACAGCAGGATCATGAAATATATTGACCCATTAAAACCTCCCAGACAGCAGGATCATGAAATGTACTGACCCATTAATACCTCCCACACAGCAGGATCATGAAATGTACTGACCCATTAAAACCTCCCAGACAGCAGGATCGTAAAATGTACTGACCCATTAAAACCTCCCAGACAGCAGGATCATGAAATGTACTGACCCATTAAAACCTCCCAGACAGCAGGATCATGAAATGTACTGACCCATTAAAACCTCCCAGACAGCAGGATCATGAAATGTACTGACCCATTAAAACCTCCCAGACAGCAAGATCATGAAATGTACTGACCCATTAAAACCTCCCAGACAGCAAGATCATGAAATGTACTGACCCATTAAAACCTCCCAGACAGCAGGATCGTAAAATGTACTGACCCATTAAAACCTCCCAGACAGCAAGATCATGAAATGTACTGACCCATTAAAACCTCCCAGACAGCAAGATCATGAAATGTACTGACCCATTAAAACCTCCCAGACAGCAGGATCATGAAATGTACTGACCCATTAAAACCTCCCAGACAGCAAGATCATGAAATGTACTGACCCATTAAAACCTCCCAGACAGCAAGATCATGAAATGTACTGACCCATTAAAACCTCCCAGACAGCAGGATCGTAAAATGTACTGACCCATTAAAACCTCCCAGACAGCAGGATCGTAAAATGTACTGACCCATTAAAACCTACCAGACAGCAGGATCATGAAATGTACTGACCCATTAAAACCTCCCAGACAGCAAGATCATGAAATGTACTGACCCATTAAAACCTCCCAGACAGCAAGATCATGAAATGTACTGACCCATTAAAACCTCCCAGACAGCAGGATCATGAAATGTACTGACCCATTAAAACCTCCCAGACAGCAAGATCATGAAATGTACTGACCCATTAAAACCTCCCAGACAGCAAGATCATGAAATGTACTGACCCATTAAAACCTCCCAGACAGCAGGATCGTAAAATGTACTGACCCATTAAAACCTACCAGACAGCAGGATCATGAAATGTACTGACCCATTAAAACCTCCCAGACAGCAAGATCAGGAAATGTACTGACCCATTAAAACCTCCCAGACAGCAGGATCATGAAATGTACTGACCCATTAAAACCTCCCAGACAGCAGGATCGTAAAATGTACTGACCCATTAAAACCTCCCAGACAGCAAGATCAGGAAATGTACTGACCCATTAAAACCTCCAAGACAGCAGGATCATGAAATGTACTGACCCATTAAAACCTCCCAGACAGCAGGATCATGAAATGTAATGACCCATTAAAACCTCCCAGACAGCAGGATCATGAAATGTACTGACCCATTAAAACCTCCAAGACAGCAAGATCAGGAAATGTACTGACCCATTAAAACCTCCCAGACAGCAAGATCAGGAAATGTACTCACGCAGGGCGTTCTGACTGTGGTTCCTGCCGGTGGCACGGCGCCACACCCAGCAGAGGAAGCGCCAGGCGTGAGCCAGGATCAACAGAGGCGGGAACAAAGCCGGGCGATCACAGTACTCCGACAGCAGGGACAGACGGTTGAAGCGCCACACCTGTGTGGAGTTGTCTTGCACTCGTTGGAAAGTGTAACTGCAACATGCGAAATCACGACTCACTGAATGAGTGTGACAGATTTTAAAAAGTACGCATTGTATCTCTTTCAGACTTGAGACTTTATTGTGTCCTCAAATAATGGGGTGTTCATACTGTGCCACGATGGCAAGATGAGATGAAAGTTCGTGGATAAACAGGATTGATTATCAACAAGCAGACAAGATATGGGAATCAGATGAAAGGGTCGATGTTGTTACCCTTTTTTAGTGAACAATATTGACTGGAAACAAAAACCCTTCTCAATGTGACAAAGGTTGTTACTGAAAAAGTGAACTGGTCCACTGAAGTGCAAAGGCAGAACTGGCCTCTTCAGATTAGGGGTCACCCCAAAATCAGTGAGATACTGTTCATAACTATTAACACAGATTATTTAAACTCTGCTGTGAATTAAATTTATAGCTCTGCTACACTAATAAAAGGAGACGAATTTCACTGCAAGCACATAAAAACACAAAATATCAGTATATACCTACATGTGACCCACCCCCTTCTCAACCCATGCACAAATAGACAGCATATACCCATGTACGTCACACACACACACACACACACACACACACACACATTCTTCATTGTTCGTAAAGGGCAGAGAGCCCCAGGATAAGGAACTGCATTGCTGAAACACTGATTTGTGATATGACTACTACAGATAGTAAATTTTCATCTTATGAAGGAAAACAGAAACAGAAGCAAAGCAGAACATCTGATTTTTACTAAAGATATGAAGTGTTACCATCATCTGCATCGGTCTAATACCACTCACTGTTTTAGGTAAGCACTCTTGTCTCCTTTGTGGAAATTCATATCTTCACAGTTATGAAATTTCTTCAAGATATCCAACTGTACCCTGTCAGTATAATGTGTGGATCTGTTTGTGTATTCATTAAATTCCTTCTGTACACACAGGCAGAAGATCAAATGCAAGTTAAAAACAAGCTTAACCATGTCAGTGTGAGTTGTATTATGGGAATATGAACAAACCCTGCAATGAAGAATGGCTGTTCATATGATGAAGTAAAAACGGTCAAGCACAAAAAAGTGCGCTTGTATGTATATTGATCATACCTTGAATTTAATCATCAAAAGGGCCACATTTTTGCACACAGCCCCCTGGTATTGTCTTGTCAGTCTGGCTCTTTTGGCTTCTTCTGAGCAAGGGAGAAAAGGATGAAACCACTTGCATAACAGTTTTATCCTCTCTCACCCATTCACTCTATGCAAATCATCTTAAAACCCAGACCTTCCAGAATGGTTGAAGTTAACAGACCGATCAGCGACATACACCACCAGGCCCTCCCTGACTGAATGTGGAGGAAGCTGACCAATGTGACATTAGCAATGCTAGACCTTAGATATTCCATGCTTTTCCCACAGAACCCAGCACTGTCAAGGAGAAAGCAGGCAGGGAGGTGGGGGGGGGGGGGTGTGAAAGAGGCAGGAGAGTGGGAGGAAAAACAGCCCTGCTCTGTTGCTAGGTTCCAAACAGCTCATGTTACCTACACCTCACATCAGGCGGTGACCCTTGAGGCAGATGCCATCCTGCCAGAGATCAACATGGAGGGGGGTGGTGGAGGGGGGAGGAAAGAGATGCTGGAGATTTATGGGAGAGAGACATCAAACCCCAGCACTGACAAGGAGAAGGGTGGGGGGGTGCGGGAGGGGGACCACAGTTGAAAGAGGGGAGGAGAGGGGGCTGAAGATTGTATGGGGGATAGATGAACATTGTGGTAAGACATAGAAGATGAATGCAGTGCTATCCTCAGACTCTGAGGTATCAACTTCCTCAGCATCTGGTCTTGAGGTGGGGGGTTTGGGGGGGGGGGGGGGGTAGGACAGCATGTCAGAGGAAGGAGCTCAGTGTAGTGTTTGGTAATGAAGAAGGGGGGGAGGGAGGAGAGGAGGTAGGTATGAGGGGTCCATCAGTAAGCAGTGTGTGCCATGAAATCTCTGACACACTATAACAATAGAATAGAATGAAGTCATTTCAAATCTGTACATATCAAAGACCAGTGACCGACGTAAAACCTAAACCCTGCAAATAGCAGTACCTGAACATAGCGATCAAAAGGTTGATCAGCAAAACGTGGGTTATGATCATGTAGACCGCCAGAAGCATAGGAACCACAGCATTCTTAGAGGGACACCGCTTTAAGATGTCTTGTCGCCAGATGGTCTCATTGTGAGTGCAGCCATCAATGTCTTCACCTGTTGAGGCATGAACACTTGTTGGTGATAGAGCTGTTTGTGGAACACACTGCCATATCACGGCATACTTGCACATCCATTTTAAACACACACACACACACACACACACAACACACAACACACACCACACACACAGGCATCCATCTGTAAATATATGGGGATGATTCTGATTTTTCTCTGCTTTTTGAATTCTGGCAGTACTTGTCATGATATTGATGTTTTCTTCCTTTTTTGTTTCAGAATAACTGATATCAAAATCTGCTTTCAACATTTCACAAAAAGGAACAGGAGAATGACGTGATTTTGCAGCTAACTCTTTTATGCTGACATCAGATTCTTTTAACAAATTTGAAACGTAAGTTGCAACTGTTTCTTGTGATGAAATGGCTTTAGCTCTTTTAGGAAAATCAATGTCAGATCTTACTGTCAGTTCATCAGCAATGAATTTTTTTTTCATTGAAGTGCATCTCACAGCGAATTTTGCTGTTGCTATCTCACAATGTTCATTTAAGGGAAGAATTCCGGCGGTTTTGTATGTTTCCTGGTTGGATGCATGAGAGAGCACTCCGAGGGCAATTTTGATAGCCTTACAGTCTGCACTTTGAATCTTTTGTAATAGATATTTTGGTGGTTTTTGTTGTTGTTTTTTTTGTGTGTGTGTATTTTGTATTTCTTTTTATCACAACAGATTTCTCTGTGTGAAATTCGGGCTGCTCTCCCCAGGGAAGGCACATCACTACACTACAGCGCCACACATTTTTTTTTGTATTTTTTCCTGCATGCACTTTTATTTGTTTTTCCTATAGACGTGGATTTTTCTACAGAATTTTGCCAGGAACAACCCTTTTGTTGCCGTGGGTTCTTTTACGTGCGCCAAGTGCATGCTGCACATGGGACCTCAGTTTATCGTCTCATCCGAATGACTAGCGTCCAGACCACCACTCAAGGTCTAGTGGAGGGGGAGAAAATATCGGTGGCTGAGCCGTGATTTGAACCAGCGCGCTCAGATTCTCTCGCTTCCTAGGCAGACACGTTACCTCTGGGCCATCACTCCACATCTCATTTTAACAAACCAGCAAATGAATACAGTCAAGACCTCCCTGTCTACAAGCCGTATTCCAACACACATACACAGCCAAGCAACTCACCCTTCATTTCTGCAAGAAACAAATCTCCATACATCTGGAAATATGGGTAGAAGAGGATGTTGACCAGAATGGCCAGGCTGGCTGGGGACTGGGGGTACAAGTTGGCGTGGTAGGCTGCGCCGAAACTCACCATGAACACCAGCAGGATCAGGAAGAAGAATAACAGATCCTTCAGCTGCAACAGTGCCATTCCTCTGGCTGATTAGTTGGTTTGAATAATCTTTCATTGTTCGACAGTACATGTGATTACAATGCAGATAAGGGCAATCTTTCATTGTTCAACAGTACACATGATTACATTGCAAACAAAGGTAATCTTTCATTGTTCAACAGTACACATGATTACAATGCAAACAAAGACAATCTTTCATTGTTCAACAGTACACATGATTACAATGCAAACAAAGACAATCTTTCATTGTTCAACAGTACACATGATTACAATGCAAACAAAGACAATCTTTCATTGTTCAACAGTACACATGATTACAATGCAAACAAAGACAAAGAAGCATCAACAAGCTTAAAGCTTATACTGTGCCTACATGTTGCTGATGAACCATTAGTTACAGGGAAAATTAAGTCCAGGACAGAATACTAAAAGCCATGTACACCTAAGTAAGAGAGTCAGGGTTACTGGCACAAGAGTAATGAGATCATTATATAAACACAACTCACCTGAGAGAGAAAAGAGGATGAGGGATCTAACCAACAAAAAATAACTACCCTCCTTAAAAATGGTTAAGACGTAACAGACTATTTCTGATCAATACAAAGAACACAAGCTAAGTATGGGCCTTCTCCTTGACACATGAATGAATATTCAATTGAATACATATTCATTTGAGTAAACTGCATTGTACAACAGACTTGACTATGAATATGACAAAAGGAAAAAGGCTTTACACTCTACTGGCATCCCTACACTACTACTATGAATGAGCCGACACTACATCATATCAAATTACAGTGCTTAGAGCCTCGCCAACAACTAAGACCGTCTCAAGGCTATCAACACATTAGCACCCACTTAAAGTCAAGGGTAAAAAAGTACAATAAAAACTAATCACCACTTCAATATTTTCACTCGGAAAGTTAAAGCAGACACTACTGCTACTACTGTGAATGAGCCTGCACTACTACTGCTACTACTTCTATGAATGAGACTGCAGCACTACTACTTCTATGAATGAAAAAGCACTACTGTTAAATCTACAAATGAGCCTGCACTACCACTACTACTATGAATGAGCTGGCAGTACTACTACTACTACTTCAATGAGTGAGCCTGCACTACTACTGCTACTTCTACGAATGAGCCTGCACTACCACAACTACTACTATGATCACGAATTAGCCAACAATACTGCTACAATGATTCAATCTTTCCGCAGGACTAAAACCAAGGGACTGTTGACGCTGACCATTCTGTGAATCATGATGATCTTGGGCCCCATGTTTTTCTCCACATGGAAGTACTGCATGGAGCGCAGGAAGAACAGGGCAAGAGTCACGCTGTAGGTCACACGGGCCCCAACAAAGTCATCGCCCGTCAGCGTGTACCGCAGCACGATCGACAGCAGGAACAGCAGGTAAATCAGGCCATCGAAACAGTTCCAAAAGTTCCAGAACCAGTTGCGGAACTTGTACTTGAAAGAGCTCTGCTCTCGTGCACCTATCTGCAAAGTTCATGAACAATAAGGAACTTAACTTTGCACTGTTTGTTTGCAAACAAATCACACAATGCCTCATAACAAAATTATGATAATGCAATGAATTTCCAAAACTTGCAAACAAACAAAACCCAACAACACCACAAGCTTTAAGACACACACATACACACACACAAGCAACCAACCAACATTCACATCAGTATTCAAAAGTTTGTGACCTTTTTCTTGTTCATTAAAAGATGACAATGATGATGGTGGAGGTGGTTGTGATGATGATGACGGTGGTGGTTGTGATGATGATGGTGGTGGTGTTGATGATGATGAAGGTGATGATTATGATGAAGGTAATGATAATGATGAATGTGCTGCTGATGATAATGATGATGAAGGTGCTGATGCTGCTGCTGCTGCTGAAATCTCACTGTACCTGTCTGATCTCCTCCATGACCAAGGTGAAACACCAGCCCCAGGTGAGGTATTCCTCAATGGAGGGGGAGTCTTCCTCATCAACAGGTGCCAGTTTCACCAGCACCACATAGGTGAACAGGCTCATGAACACCAGATAGGCCAGCTGAAATACACAGCACAAAGGTATGCTGTGCTGTCTGGGTTCAACAACATTCTCCTAATTATGTTATATGAATTTTTTTTAATGGCATTAATACATGAATATACATGCACACACGTACATACTGCTACACCAAAACACATCTAAACATTCATCTGTCTGAAACTGATGATGTGAAAAAGAGAAAGAAAGAAAACACGAAAACACACACATTAGCATTAGTCAGTAGAGAAAGAAAGAAGAAAGAAAACTAAGACACATACATCAGTGCTGGTCAGCAGATGAATCTATGATAAGTTTTTAGCATGTTATACATGTGTGTGTGTGTGTGTGTGTTTGCGTATCAATGGGAATGTCTGCAAGAGCTAAAAATGTTCCAGATGTGAGTGAGGTGGCCTTGGCTGCCTCCATGACTTACTCAGTTTTTAGCAGATAATTCAGGCAGTACACATCAAAACACTGTCATCAGAGTGATTTCAGGAATGACAGCTTTGAATATCTCGCACATGCTATTGAAGAGTGGTTCCATACTTCACTTACGTCTGTCAGGACCGCCCTCTGTCTCCCATGCAATTCATGCACTAAGATGCTTCAACATCCACATTCACCATACATAGTTCCAACAGACAGGCCAGGACGCACACACAAAGAACACACACAGATCCTAGCAAACTCATGTTAATCCCAGTCCAAACACAACACACATCCACATTTGCCATACAGAGTTCCGACAGACATGCCAAGATGCACACACAAAGAATGCCACACATATCCTAGCAAACTCAGGACAGTCCCAATCCAACTCAACACACACCAGATTGCTGAAGAACTTGGTCACGGGAGCCTCATAGAAAAAGTAGACCGCCGACCAGATGCTCAGGTTGTCTGTGGTGAAATCAAACAGGTTCACTTTCTTCAGCCTGGCCGCCAAGATTCGAGTGTCACGGCGAGCGGTGGACTCCACAAACCCCAGTCCATCCCCATCGGCATCTGGCAGGGGTTGGGGCCCCACACGATTCCCCATAGGAACTGGTCGACCCGCAGAGACCCGGGGACTGCCAGTGGTTAACTCCTCCTCCTCCTCCTCAAGGAGGCTGCCCTTCTGCTCCAGGTTCTTTGGATCCACAGTAAACTTGATGAAGGGGATGAACACTGGCAGGAAAGTGCAGAGGAAGATCTGAAAAAGAAACCACAGGGGAGGTTGGAGGGGGAAGGTGTAGGGGTGGGGGGTGTATGGTGCTGATACATTCTGTCTGTTGAATTGAACGAGTGAACATGTGAATATCACTGAAAAACAAAAGCCAACAAACAAGCTGTTAATCTGATTTTGTTTTTCTAAAAAACGAAACAATACAAAAATACCAATGTAAGAAATAGAATTAATGGTCATTATGAAAAAAGGTGTGAATGTCTGTCAAATGAAATAAAGTTTGCAAATAACTAGCTCAAAAGTGTTAACCTTTCCCGTACGTCGCCTAAAATTTTGCGTGCCGTACGTCATGGGTGTACAGACACCCATGCTTTCTATGAAGGAATGACTCCTCGCCATACGTTGTGGGTGTACAGCAATCCATGGTTTCTGTATTGGAACTAACCCCTTCCCATACATTGTGGGTGTACAGCAACCCATGGTTTCTGTATAGAACTGATCCATTGCCATACGTCGTGGGTGTACAGTAACCCATCGCCACACTCTGTTCATCTGTCCCTGCGAATGACAATTATGAAAGGCCTGTTTCGGTCTGATCTGTTCTGTACATGTTGATGGCAGCTCTCTTGTGCCAAACATTATGTATTACTTAGAACTGGCTGAGGGTCAGTTCTGATTCGTTTAGATGAAATCTAGTTCGCTTTGAATTAAAAACAACAAAGCAAACACACTTTATATCAACAACGAACAAAGAAAGAGTGATTCACTCCTGCCCTTTAGAGCATACCAATGTTCTCATGGCCCAGAAAGGAAGGCGTGCGCACACACACACACACACACACACTGATATACTTGTGTACAGACACCCCCACCCGACACAGACACACACACATACACCACTTGTGCACATATACGCGCACTCGCATACACACTGATGCACACACACACACACACACACACACACACACACACGGGCGATCTCTGTCCCTGTCTAGCCACACTTTGTGGAACAAAAACTACAACATTTGACTAATGTTGTGTGTGTTGTGTGTGTGTGTGTGTGTGTGTGTGTGTGTGTGTGTGTGTGTGTGTGTGTGTGTGTGTGAGTGATGAAATTACATCAGCTGATGATGCAGTGATACATTTGGTGGCTGCAGCTTGTAGATGTTATTTCAATCAGGGATCTATAGACGAAGTACAAAAGAAGCAGCTCCATTACAAACAGAAATGTTTTTTTGGTTTTGTATCAGATCATCAGTTAAGGCTAAATGGAACCACTGTTCTTTCTTTTGTGTGTTTATATGCATACACACACACTCCATCACACACACACACACACACAGAGAAGAAACACAGGCGCGTCCCTTCCATATGCCGTCAGAAAGGATTGTAAAAGTGCCGACACAAGTGATTTTTTCAGTTCTAGCCCTTCCCCTTCTTTCCCCCCTCCCCTCCTCCCTTATTACATGATGCGATGACAGACACGAGCACGGTGTGTTTACTGTATGGAGTTCAACTGATGCTGGCGGCACTGGTACAAGTCCCCTTTCCCTTGACCCAGATATCGGCATTCTTGGCTCTTCCCCACCCCCACTGCCCCCTTTCTTTGTTTTTTGTTGTTGTTTTTTTCCCGTAGGCGGGTTTCCTCTGTTTCGAAATAAGTGGAATAATCAATTAGATTTAGATCAATGGATTTCAGACGTACAATGATAAATATCTACTTCTCAAAAAAGGCTTTTCCAACTAGATGAAAACAGTTGGTACCAATTGGTTCTGATGATTTGTTTTGCAAGAAAAACAATCCATTCAAAATTGTATTCAAATCAGTTCTTTTACCTAGAACAATAAATATCCATTTCTGAAATGAGTTAAAAACTTCAGAGTAAAACCGCAGACTTGAACCAGGATATGATGCACAACAGACAAAAAGGCCCGATCTTGGTGGCACCAAATCTGGTACCAAATCCGTACAGTGGGCTAGAAGCATTTTCATATCAACGCCTCTCTCTCTCTCTCACTTTCTCTCTAGCAGGCATGAGTGACATCACATAAACAACGTGTAGCGCACAAGGCTTGTTCTTTGCAAGTATGGGTGTGCACACACCCACGACGTACTGGGACATTTCTTGTACATTTTTTTCTTTGTTAATAGATAAAACAAAATAATTTTCACTTGATATGTAGTATGATACAGTATAAACAAAATCATGAAATTTAATGGAAGTAGCTTCAAAATTACTTGAGTTACAGAGCAAAAACCATGTGTGTGGGTGTGAGCACACCCATGACTCATGAGAAAGGTTAACTACGCATTCTAAATAAACCAGAATCATCAAAGGAAAAACTTCATTAAATCTGTATGGAGAGTTGCATGTTACTATTCTTGTGAATTACACTGTATCACTCTTTGTCACAACAGATTTCTCTGTGTGAAATTTGGGCTGCTCTCCCCAGGGACAGCTCTTCTCTACAATGCAGCACCACCCCCTCTTTTGGTTTTTGTCTTTTTTCTGCCTGCAGGTGCATTTGTTTTCCTATCAAAATGGATTTTTCTTTACAGAATTTGGCCACGGATAACCCTTTTGTTGCCATGGGTTCTTTTATGTGTGCTAAGTGCACATCACACACAGGACCTTGGTTTCATCATCTCATCCAAATGACTAGCATCCAGACTTTACCACTATATATAAAGTACAATACCTCAAATAACCCACAAACCTTACTGTAAGACACAAAACATGATACCAAGAACAACAACAACAACAACAACAAAAAACCCACCCAAATCTTTAACTGAAATGCAGAGAGTGATACATCCCTCCACAACACCAACACACACAAAAAAAACAAAAGCAAAGAACCATAACCTTTCGCTCTGATGTGTAAAGGGCAATGCGACCCTTCCAGATGGAGGTCATCTTGGTCTGACAGGCAGAGTGCTCGGTGAACTCCATCAGCTTGTGGGATTCGGCCAGACTGAAGAGGGTGGTGTGGCCCCAGTGTTCCAGGTCACGCACTAACAAACAGTGCGTCAGCTGCTTGTCGCGCCGATAACACTCAGACAGCACGCCCAGTGCCCATCGCTCACATTCACTGCAAAACACGACAAGTTAACCCATTCAACCCTGCGGAGTTCACAGCCTTGGCAGGGGCTTCCTAGCCATTCTAATGGAGTTAAAATTAGAAAATATGCTGAAATCAACAGGGTTTTTTTCTTCTTCAGACATGTGTTGACAAAGCCAGAAATACTGTAGACGTTAGTTCCCTTTGTTTACAGTTTATGCATAAGTAGGAACATTTTCAATGACATGGAATTTGATGCCATAGCAATGCTCAGATGCAAGGCTGAATGAGTAAAAGACACATATATACAGAGGGAGAGGCAGTGAAAGAAGTGGACAGATCACATCACTGAGTGGAGAGGAACTTTGCTGAAACTCAGGCCCTATCCCACGACTGCTAGAAATGAAAAATATTGGTGATGCCTCCAGCACTGCAGCAACCCCACAACCAAACCAGGTTTTCAAAATAAAGCACACACAAAACTTTGACAGGTGACATTGCAAATCTATGATCGGTATAACTGTAAACTTTAAAAAAAACACACAACTAAACATACTGTAGAGCAAAACCAAACATCTAGATCACATTCATGCAAACACACGCACATGCATGCACTCACACACACACACATTCATGCATTAACACTGATTGACAAATGATTTCCATACCAACAAATAAAAGAAATGTATAAAACAGAATCAAGAAAACACCTGTAACAACCAGCAAAATCCTGGAGGTATTTCTGAGCTTTTGTAAACAGTAATCAAAAGACTGGCATTTCTTTAAAATATGGTTGGTGCTGGATGTGAAACCAAGTTTAGTCACCAATGACAGTTCCATGATACTTGTATTCACTCTTTCAGCTTTTGTATGATAGTATAAGATAATGGGTAACAAAATAATAAATGAATCACTAAATGAATAAATAACTAAATAAATAAGTAAACAAATAAATAAACAGATGAATAAATAAAGAATTTTTTTTTTTAATTCTAAAAACTGAAATTAAAAGACAGGAAAAATGATTTTTTCCCCCCCTTAAATCATTTTTTTTTCTTTTCTGAACATTCATATCTAAATACCTAAAGTGTGTAGAATGTGAGAGGGCAATAAATTGGCCTCTCATATGCAGCAGGAATATTTGTTACCGACTGTGTTGAACTGAGTGGAAGGGCTAGGTTATCTCCCTTCGACCGCTTGGCTCAGAGCTACCGGGGACCCAAGTTGAATAATGTCTGGGAATGTCTAGAACTAATTAATGAGGAGTGGTAAGCGTCCTTTGTTAATTTTCCCGCCATTAGAAGTGTAGGAATATCCTTCTTTATTCTTGTATACCAACCTAACTTGGCCTAGTTGGTAAGAATTTTTTTTATTTGTTTGCTTTAGGTTAGAGTTTCAGAAAATTTTATGTTTATTATTTTGTAAATAATAGTGTTGTTGGGACTAAATCTGAGCGTACTACAGTGTGTTGAGGAAGGATGAAAATAGTACCTTGGGCATCTTCTTAGAGCTCTGAGTCACTTTGGCTCCAACCACTGGAGAGACAACAGCACAGAGCAAGCAGGTGCTTTGTGGAAGGGGAGAGACTGGGTGACTTAGGTTCACCGGCAGAATGTGTGTGTGAGGCTGACAGGCAGCGGGCATGAGCGCCTGTGGGAGCATCTTAGTCCTGAGGTGGTTTTTTGTGTGTTTTCTTTTGCTATATTTTGGTATGAAACTGAATAAAAAATTGAATGGAGAACTGGACGCGAGTGTGGTACGAGTCTACATGGGTGCATGACACGACAACCCCTTCACCACCTCGTCCCACTACAAGAAGATGAAAACTAGTTTCACCCAAGATGAAAATATGTCTGTCATAAAATAAGGTGTTATCATTACAGACTCAGCATAGGGATTTCTTTTTTTTTTCTTCTTCTTTTTTGATTTTGTTTTGTTGTGTTGCGAGTCATATTTCTGTGGGGGGCTATTTTCTGCATGTGGGTCATGTTTCTGCCTGAGAGCCAGGTTTCTCAATGTAAGCCATGTTTTTTTCCTGCCCGTAAGCCATGTTTCTGCTTGTGAGCCATGTTTCTGCCTGTGAGCAATATTTCTGCTGTGAGCAACGTTTCTGCACTGAGCCATGTTTTTGCATGTGAGCCATGTCAATCTGCATGTGAGCCATGTTTCTGCTTGTGAGCAACATTTCTGCAGTGAGCTGTGTTTCTGCCTGTGAGTCTTGTTTCTGCTTGTGAGCAACATTTCTGTAGTGTTTCTGCCTGTAAGCTATGTTTCTGCTTGTGACACATGGTTCTGTATGTGAGCCACTTCTCTGTGTGTGTGTGTGTGCCATGTTTCTGCATCTGACCAATGATTCTTTGTAAGTTATGTTTCTGCCTGTGAACTACATTTCTGCATTTCCAAAAATTTTTTTTAGTCTTTTTATTCTAAGCCCTTGCCTTCCATGTACATACCCAAGTCTTTCACATATGTACACCCTATGAACCACACGCAGACATTACACACATGTACAAAACACATCCCAGCAGATAGTAACAATAAACGCAAAACACTGACTCTGAGTGTGCGGCCATGTCTACACACAGCTCTGCCTCCTCCTCCTTGTCAGCCTGCAGAGACATTCTGTACAGCAGAGCACTGGCAAACAGAGCTCCCCCTGCAAAAAAAACCCCAAAGCATCATTAGCATATGGCCTCACCCGTCAATGTTTACCACAATGATACTGAGTGGCAGTGACGGGATCAAAAGAACTGCATTCACCTCAGAACAGTTTTCTACTTACCATGTAGGGAAACACGACTTCCCAGCTTTGCTCATACGTGAAATTTACACACACAAAATGCTCCAACTGCAACAAATTTTCATGAGTTCAGTTGCCCCAAAGTTTATCAAGTTATTTCCCTTCTCTAATTGTTCACACTGTGTTTAAAGGTCATGTCAAAATATCAGTTTGACAATCTGGATTTGATGCCCGAGCACGGACTCAGATTTAGGGCAGAATGAGTTAAACAAATGTACTTATCTCCTGAAGACTCTGTTACAGAAATTCTCACCAGCTATCAACTCAATGATTAGTCTTTTCAACTGACTCAAACCACCATGGAGCAAAAGTGAGAAAATACTGTGAAAGGGAAAGGCCAACTTTGGAAACAACAAAAAACAAAACTGAACCGACACTATACAGTGCTTAGCCTCTTTCTGGATTTCTCAAAGACTCAGAAACTGAACACCTTTGTTCTCATGTTTTAGTTTCCACTCCCTCTTTGCTCGCTTGATAACTATGTGTAGGTAGGTCCGGCCACTATGTAACGCTGTATAACTATGGCTGAAGGATCGTATCTTTATCACTTTTCACTTCGCCCTGGGAAGCGCAATACTGCATACATCGAGCTGAAAGATATATCAGAAAATAGAACCACCTTTATTCGTTCCTGTATGTGTTTCTTTTTTTGTGTGTGTAAGACAGTGTGACTGAAACTGATCGCCCAAAGTGGAGTAGCCTTCGCTCTCAAAACGCAGCGCAGTAAAAATGTTTGCCGACATCTGCTTCTGGTCTGAGAGGGTTGGTGACAAAAATTGGTTACGGACATTGCTCCTTACAACCAAATGATGTAAGAGACCTATCAAATAAAAGATCACATTCTCTACTTTTACAAGGGCTAAATTTCCAATTGATATATTTTACTCAATTTATAAAAAAAAACGTGGCTCAAAATTTACCTATTTTTCTTGACGCTCTACTGCGCTTCCAGACAATATAAATCTTTTAGTCAAACCCACCAGTGAAAAATTCATTCTTTCATCTTTAAAATGCTTTATAAAATGACCCGAAAGCTTTTAATTCATTCAACCCTACGCCCGCCTGAGAGGCATGTGCCGCTGATCGCCATTCTCCACCTGAGCTCGCCTGACAGGCGCGTGAAGAAACCAGTTTATTTAACCCCTAGGCTGCCTATATGACGAGATAACTCGTCATGGCAAGCATGTATGCTTCGCTGCCACAATGACGAGATAAATCGTCATCGAAATATTCTGACTTTTCCCTGGTTTGCATTCACTTCGTTGACAAAAATAGTGGTAGCTTTAGCCTGGGGAATCTCTCTAGATTCTATTCATAGCTAGAAACCCCATCTACGTCATGAAGCAGTCCTTTGGTTGGGTCACTGTCCAAGTGTTTGCCTGACTTCTCTCCTTGCTCTCTCAACAAAATGTCGGACTGACGCCGTGCTCAAGACATGTGATCGTGACGAACTACATCAACCAAGATTTCTTTCTTTAGCTGATGCTCAGAAAGAATTGAAGCGTTAATTCGAAGGAGAAGATAGTGATGAACATTTATAGGACGATCTGATAGAAAATAAAGGGAGCAATCAAGAGAGTGGCCAAGATGCGACTGTCAGTGAGTGATGCCAGCTGTAGAGATGTTAGCAGTAGACAGAACATGACCGAATTAGTAGCAGAGAGATATTCTTGGCACTCAGCCAACGCGGTCTGATGAGAACTGAATCAAGTGACCGTGTGAGAGGGGTGAAGAGGAGGGGGGTGGAGACTGAGGGGGCATGGCCTCACATCCATCTTATCACTTGGAGAAGTCACAATGTATTGTGTATCTATCTCTTAAAAAATATATATATTGTGGTTGTTCTAGTATGATTTTGTGTTTGCAGATATCCATTTGTCCAGAAAATAGTATGTTTTGAGCAAATTACCTGACTAATGTTTGTAATGAACAAGTTGAAAATGTGATGAAAAACAAAACACTGATTTCAAAACAACAGCATGTCACTAAAAATATATAAAATGGGAAAACAGCATGCGTTTTGTATTCTTTATTCATTTACCTTTCAGAAAATATATACTTTTATGGGTCTTTCTCCAATAACAAAGAGCACAGAATTTTAGGAAAATTTATACCTGTTTTTTGTGAAAAAACCCTGTCCTCTTCATATTCTACTGGATGAGACAACTGAATAGGCATGCATGCACATGCACACACACACACGCACACACACACACACATATACACACACACACACACACACCCTACACAAAACATATGCTCACCAAGATGATCTTTCCCAGATCTCCAAAACAGATGGCTAAGTTCCCGGCGATTGAAAAGCACTGCCCAGATGAACAGCTCTCGCTCCGGATATTCAAAGTCCACCACCTCCATTGAGGACTTTGTCATGCTATTACCAAGGGCCAGAAGTCCTTGATCTAAAAAGATATGTTCACTCATTAAAACAGAGCACTGTGACTGCTAATAAAAGACAAGACAGGCCAACTAAACATCCCACAGATACTGCATGAGCTTCAGCTCTTGCCTTTGTGAATGAGTTTCATTTTTAACTCCCTAAAAAATTGTCTCAGTATACAGTCGAATCCACGTATGCTATACTATCAATGTTTATGATAAATCACAGTCACATACATATGAAGGAACAATGGAAATGCAGACTAAGTTCTGTATTTTTGAAGCATTAACACTACCCATCAACTGCACTGTAGTAGGCGCAACAGCTGAGTGGTTAAAGCATTGGACTTTCAATCCGAGGGTCACATGTTGAAATCTCTGTAATGGCGCCTGGTGGGTAAAGGGTGGAGATTTTTCCAATCTCCCAGGTCAACATATAATAAGATTGATAACAGAAATGCAAACATCTGCAAGACACGCTATAAAAATGTCTAGGTATTGTAAAAACATATTTTGCTCAAATCGGCACTGACAAATTCCAATGGCTTGAAGAAGAGATAGTTTTGTGGGGCCGAAATGCTGTCAGACATTTCGTACCATCGCATGCCTATAACTTAGGTATACACGGAAAGCAGTACACGAGAAGAAAGCTTAATCATTTACATTTTAATGCACATTCTAAATTTCACAGCAACTATATCGATTTATAGAAAATGAAGGTATTTTGTATGTTTCAACTGAGTGGATTTCGAAGATCGCGCCAAAACTCTTTCACATAAATATTAGTTTTAAAAAGTTATAGGCTTTCTGGCCAAATGATATCATTACATTTAAGAAGTATGATCGTTCTGAAGTCCCATAACATAAAACTATAATCTCATCTATAAGGAAGTGTTTATAATTTAACAAACTGATGAAAATATCATACGGTTCCCTGTAAAGGGAGATAACTTGTGACCGATTTACAACTTCCTTAGTAACCTTCGGCGAGTCACAAAAGTCGTCTGCTAAGCTGGCCCAACGAAGATTGTTGCCAACCTGGCTACATGTATATGCATGCATGAGATCAAATATGCATTTTAAAGATCTTGTAATTTATGTCAGTGTTCCGTGGGTTATGGAAACAAGAACATACCCATCATGAACACCCCCGAAAATGAAGTTTGGCTGCCTACATGGTGGGACAAATAAACAAAATGGTCATACACAAAAAGTGTTAAATGTCTGAGTGTGTATGGGTATGTGCCTTAAATCTGAATCAATGATACAGGAAACAAATGATGAGCTCCCAATAGCAGCCATCAGTTAGCTCTACCCAGGTAGGCAGCCTGCTGTACAAATGACTGAGTTTGTAAAGCGCTGACAGCTTGGTCTCCGACCAAGATAGGTGCTGTCTAAGCATCCACATCATTCATCATCATTCATCACAGGGAAATGAACATCACCTGGTGGGAACTGGTGGGACAAGAGGCGAGCTCTCCTGGGCTGCACACTCTGCAGGTCTCCTTTCCAGGTCATGGTGGGGCTCTCTCCCACCACCGTGTGGTCCTCCGCTTCACACAGACAGCACACTGCGTCACAATACATTGCTACACCAACATCACAACACACTGCTTCAACATCATAACACATTGCTACACCAACATCCCAACACATTGCTTCAACATCATAACACATTGCTACACCAACATCACAACACACTGGCACACCAACATAACAATTTCTAGCACAGAATTTCCAGAAGGCGGGGATGCTATTTATACAGAAAGACCCCGTCATCCCGATGGGGGGAAGACCACAACAGAAGAAATCATCCTGACAGACTTGCTCACCGGTGTAGAAACAAAACCTCTTGTCCTGCAGCAGGTGGACTATCAGCCTGTTGACACAAGGCAACAGGTCAGGGAAACTCTCAAACTCCGGTGTTCCCCGACACAGCAGAAAGGCTGCTAGTGTTTGCTGCCAAACAGACAAGAACATCAATACCATATTTAAAAAAAATAATTTACAGAGGAAACAAAAAGACTTAAGACTGGCTACACTGGGTCCAATGTCTAAAGCTCAAAAGGCAAGTGATATTATTCACGATAGCTGATAAACTTGGAACTAAAAACTTAATAATATAAGGATTTACAGTTTAAGGCAAGGCCTGTTCTTCCAATCTTTTTTAAATTTTTCTTCTACCTGTATTTACAGAGAGTACACAAATACATGAAAGATGACAAAAAAACAAAACAAAAAAAACAACAGTAAGGATCTGACATAGAGAGTGGGGGAGAGAGAGTCAAAGTGGGGGAAAGGGAGAGAGACAGAGGCACAGACAGAGAGACAGAAGAATGACAGAATCTGAGAAACAGACAAAAGGGAGGAATGAAGAGAGAGGGGGTGGGAGGGGACAGTGAGTGACACAGACATCGACCCACACTGTAACGCAGTATACTTACCTTCAAGCGTGAGATCAGATATCTGAGCAGACCAGCTTCTGCATCTGCTGGATCGACGATGCACTGTGTACAGCATGAAAAACAAGACAGTCAGCCCCCACCTTCTGCCTTTCTTCACAAATAACACACTTCAACAGGATAAACGTAACATTAACCACCTGACTTCTGTTGACGAGTATAATCGCCAATGAAGGCTGTCATCCCACAATAATGAAACTGAGCTTACAGGTCAGGAGGTCAGTCATCATTCTGTATTTGGACTTCTCTTGGTATTGTACCACTCGTGTTTGGCAAAATCAACTGCACCACTTCAAAATACAGAAAAAAAAGTAGTAGTGCTCTAGAGTTATGCCACTCTCTCCTTTCACTAGTGTTCACAGTTAAGGTGTTAAGTTCCAAACTTGATATTTTTCCTTCTTCTGGTAGCTAGTTGGCTCACAGGAAACATCTTCAACCCAAATCCGTTCTTCCCCTCTACCCCACCACAGATCAAGGTATGAGAAATGAAACCCAAAGTGAAATTTGCCGAAAGAGACTTTTCCAAACTGTGGGTTGCCATCTATCATTTAAAGATCTGCTTGAACACTTGAAGCAGAATGAAGAAAAGAGAGTGAAGACAAATAGATATAAAATGATAACCACTGCAATATGTAGGATTACAGGTCAAGAGCTGAAACTCTACTTAACATAAAATGCTGAATGTCATGGACTGACTCAAAAGAACCATTCATTACTGTAAAACCTCCCTCTCCTGTGAGAAAATTTATTCAAATAGAAACGCCAAAACATGGAAATATTTTATGAGAGCACACAACACATACCTTTTCTTCTTTCTTTTCTTTTCTTTTTTTCTTTTTTACTTTTTTTACAAACATTCACACACATGCCCTTTCCTCTCTACACGCACACACCATCCCCACACATATTCATCCACCCACACATGCTAACAGCCACCCCCACACTCCACCACCCTTTACACCCTTCCCCCCCCACACACACACATGTACACACACACACACACACACACACACACACACACACACAGCCACCTGCCACAACACACACACACACACACAGCCACCTGCCACAACACACACACACACACACACACACACACAGCCACCTGCCACAACACACACACACACACAGTCACCTGCCACAACACACACACACACAGAGCCACCTGCCACAACACACACACACACAGTCACCTGCCACAACACACACACACACAGAGCCACCTGCCACAACACATACACACACAGCCATCCGCCACAACACATACACACACACACAGAGCCACCTGCCACAACACACACACACACACACACACACACACACACACCCAGCCATCCGCCACAACACACACACACACACACACACAGAGCCACATGCCACAACACACACACACACACACACACACACAGCCATCCGCTACAACACACACACACAGCCATCCACCACAACACACACACACACACACACACACATAGCCATCTGCCACAACACACACACACACAGCCATCCGCCACAACACACGCACACACACACACACACACACAGCCATCTGCCACAACACAAACACACATACACACACACACACACACACACACGGCCACCCCCCACAACACACACACACTCACATTGCAGTACAGATTCCACAGAGTGCGTGTGGTCAGGAAGAGTTTGAGGTCCACTCCATTGTCCAGGAAAAGTTGAACAAAATCAGACCGGTTCTGCACCAGCGCTGTGAACATGGCGTTGTACAGGTCTGCTTGCTGAGGAGGATGATCAAAATACATACATCGTATGATGAAAACAGATACATGTTCCGTTTGCATGTTAACATTCAAACTGATATACACTCAACTCCTGTAGAATTTGCTTACAAGATATGATATTCTACCAAGGCTACAATCAGAGAACTGGTTAGAGTTCTGATTCATGTGAGGAGGGAGGAAGCCTGCTCGCATCTGACACTCCTTCTGCAACTGCATTCTTTTCCTAATAAGCTGGTCACTGAGGGATGCTCAGAAAGTCTACAGCTGCAAAGCATAGGTGCTTGCCTAGTTGTACTTGTAGGGTCATGACACGATCAAAGGAGATATCACAGGAATACTAAAGAAAAACCCACATAGCAAGATAAAAAAAATACAAACAACAAAAACATTAAGAAAAAAAGAGACAGCCACAAAGTTGTACCTCAACCCTACCTCAATATAAATTTGATGTTTTTGGATCTTAACTGTGAAAGACAACTGACAGGAGAAAAGTTTGATTACTGAAACACAGCAATGATATTAATGTGGTAAACCAGAAACTGGATACAACATGTCATTTCATGGTATGGACGAAAAGTTGTCAAAATTGCTGCTAACATTGTTTATCATCTTTGATAAACATGATATAAGACACTGGCTTTTAATTTCAAAAGTCCAGAGACGCCAACCCCTGTCAAGTGTTTGTAGGAATAATCAGGAAATTTGGTAGGAACATTTTGATTTGGTTGGAACATTTTGAATTTGGAAGGAACACTTGGACTCCGAGCCACATTAGCAAATGTACATTTTACCTACAACGCATACAATGAGCATGCAAGTTTCCCAAAATGAGGGCAGGATGCACAGATATTTTTCAGTGTACGTTTGGCGAAACTTCTGTTCCTGCTGCTGCTTCTTTACAGCTGACACATCTAAGGCACTGTGTCGCTTCCTGGTCTTTGTTCATCTTGTTTCTCACAATCGGAATCCATGGCTGACTTTCCGTCTCGAGCCACTTGTTCCTTGCACTTGACAGCTTATTCCACCGGGCAGACGCTGTTTGACCAAGACACAACTTGATTTCGCCATGTTCTCTCTTGTTTGGGCAATGCTGTTTCAATGTAAACACACACGCAATAAGCTGAGCATCATCACTTAAGACCAAGGTTAATAGTGACTGCCATGGCCTCGTGATTGTAGATCAAAAGTGTCTGGGTTATATTAAGACAGGAAAGCATGTGACCATGCTATGTAGTCGAAAATGAACTCTGAAAAATGTTTACATTGGCGTAACATCGAAACAAACTGAGATCGAGCGTAACAAAATATGGCAAAATCCTAACAGTTGGCAACTCTGAATGTCTACATATGAAATATTGGATTTAATTTCAAAGTATCAAGCTAAATTAACTTTTTTTTGTTTTATTCCAAAAGTATAGCAGGTACAGAGATATTTTTTGACAATCTTGTGTGTTTATACTGCTTATCCATTCACTTATTTGTCAAAATGGACAAATCAAGAAACACAAGTCACATCATATTCGCATGCCCATGTTTGTCAACGACGACGCAAAAAAGTCAACCAATGTCAAAGTGATTCCCACATACACAATGTCAAAGGCTGTGTTGTGTTGTGTTGTGTTGTGCTGTGTTGCATTGTGTTGCACTGTGTTGTACTGTATTACTCTTTATCACACATATTTCTGTGATTTGGGCCGCTCTTCAGGAAGAGTGCATCACTTCTGTACAGCACCACCTTTTTAATTCTATCTGTGGCTGTATTTATTATCCTATCAAAGTGGGGGTTTTTCTACATAATTCTGCCAGGAACAACCTCTCCTGTTGCCATGGGTTCTTGTACAAGCACTAAATGCATGCTACAGATGGGACCTCAGTTTATCATCTCAGTGTCCAAGAAATTCCCAGGTAAACCAACACAGAAATTCTCATGACAAAAAAAAAAAAAAAAAAAAAAAAAGAAAGCAAGATGGGACAAAACTGATTTGTTTCAAAATCCAACACTACAAAAATGAAGAAACAGCTAACCAGACTCAAACATGGGGAAATGAAACCACCAAACACAAACTCAAACACAAAGAGAAGTCCTTTGACACATATGTAAATGCTGATCCTGACCTGCCAGACGTGTCTGTTCTTTGAGGTAAAAATCTCCTGCCGAGCAATGTCACAGCGATTCCAAGCCAGAGCAAGAGCCAGCTGGGAATTGGCATCAGACTTGTTGGCTGTCGACAGCAAAAAAAAAAAAAAGGTGCCAGTGACATTTGACACTGTTGTTTATAGTCCAGCTGACTACACAGGTAGCTGGGGATACAACAGTGTGTTGAAATCTAGCACTGTTTTGACCCTACAGTATTGTATACCATGAAATATGTCTTTAAATGACACAAAAGCTGTATTGTTATGTGCAATGAATGGAAAAGAAACCAACAAGGCACTCTGTGTGGACTTCTTACAGACATCTCTAAACTAATGTTATGCTCCATGACTAAATTTCATGATTACACTTTGTTTCATATGCTCTTTCATGGTCACAGTTTGTAATTTTAGTATATTTGTTCTATAAATGTGCAGTTACCATTGTAAAAAAAAAAAGTAATCCACAACAATAAACACAAACTTGAGCGGTTGATGAAATGCCCACTGCCATGAAAAACAGACATATGGTTTTGAAACAAAAGAATTTATATCAATAGTGTTGTGTTTGTTACAATACTGATAATGTGCAGATGATACACAGATCAGGCATGAGTGACAAAGAAAGAAAGATATATATTATATATATATATATATATATATATATATATATATATGCATGCATGCATACGTACATGCACACATACATACATACATACATGCACACATACATAGGACACAAAGCCACTTACACAAACAGTGATATTTTGGGTAGAGAGGGGGTCACTGTCACGATGAGAAACAGGACACTGTATAAGGCATAGGATGGAATTCTACATTGGGGGAAATATGCACTAATCAGAGAAACAACAATTTACAGATATCTTCAACACAACAGACACATCCATTCAGCCAAAGCACATGCAGGGCCGTGTATCCAATCACAGTGATGCCACCTACCACACAAACACACACTTCTAGCGATTTTCATTCTTCTTGATAGCAAAAAAACACACACGCACACAAAACAAAACTAATAATTAAAAAAACACAAAGCAACCTGGCAGACCTACAAATGCAGATTCTACTCAAAACAAATAGACGGCAAATTTAAACAATAAAATGCTCAGAACTATTCATGCTGTCCATTATCACTCAGATAGATGGAAGACAGTATATGATCAAATACTGATCATTCTCTGAAAGTACTGGTGGGGTGTGGGGTGGGGAGGGAGAACATTCAGTATGACAGTGCTGATACCAAACTATCAAATCAAAGCAAAGCAAAAATACTTTATAAATCCACATGGAAATTCATTTGTGTAATCACAGGCTCGTTACAAACACATACATAGTATGATGAGGTACACCATGAAAATTCTGATGCAGTCAGTCCTTACAACAATGAGAAATATATAAATGCATGTTTCATGTTTAAATATGTTAGGCTGAAAGAGGAAAATCATTCTGAGCATGTATGAAAACTTTTTTCTGTTCAAGAGCCTCTTCCTGCACCTTTATTTTTCAACCTCTTAATACAATATCTAAAAATTCACATGCTACCATGTAACATGGTCTGGTACCCAGGGACCTTAAAGCACAGTCAAGAGAAGTAAATCTCACTTATCACTTTCTTCAAGGGGTTAGCCTTCAAAAGAACCTCTCGAGATAATCACACCCATTACAACGCTGACCAAATATCTACAAGAAAATCCAACAACTGTTGGATGGCTGAGTAAAGAATTTTTACAGCCTAACTGATTTTTACAGTCTAACTGCAAGAATCCATCCCTCCCCCCCTCACATGCAAGACAAAAGAGCAGAGAAATATTTCACTCTGAAAATGTGGCAAAAGAATTCATCCCAAGCAAGACAACTCAGCTTTTCAGTTTGCCTAATTTTTTTTTCTGAAAACGATTTACTTTCCATTACTCTGCTTAGGGTATGTTCACACTAGGCTGTAACCACGATCTAACCAAATGGTTACATTGAGGGATGTAACTACCATGAGACAAACTCTAGATTTTTCATACAGCATGTGTGAACGGAAAGCGTCTAACCACTGTCTAACTATTAGGCTCCGCCCCTTTTCCCGCGCATTTTTTGACTGAGAGCAGCAGTTCTCGCTCGCTGGCTGGGTTTTGTTTTGCGCTGGAGTTAGACTGGTGGCATCTAACTACTGTTGTAACTTCGTTCTGACTTGAACAACTTGAACAGGTCGGAAGCAGCAACATCAGAGTCAGAAGACGACATGTCGAAAAATCAGTCTCGTGTGTCGTGGATTCGTGTAGACGCAGCAAGAAGAACGAAAAAAATGACAGTCAACCAGCTTAAATACATTCACACTGTAACTGATCAAGTTACAACACGCGTCGATGTAACTCACTATAACTGACCCCAACCATGCAAAGAAGGTTGCAATCACTTGCAGTTGGTTAGATGTGTCGGGCCAGACAATTTGCATACCGCACGCAGCGTGCGTGCAAGGCATGCTATTTTGTTTTGACGTCGGAGTTTTTTTCAAACTCGGCTCCACCTCTATTTTCTGCTCAAATTCACTGGAACCGACTGGGACTAGTGTGAATGCCTTTGTAACTGTTTATAACTTGATCGGGCGATGTAACCTCGAAAAAGTTTTATCTCCCGAGTCATATTTTTGGGGGCCATCTAACCACCTATCTAACCAAAAATCGGGTCTTCCCGAAAAATCGTCTAACCGATGGGAACCCACTGCAACCAAAAATTCGTGGTTCCAGTGAGTTAGAGAGCGATGTAACCATTTGGTTAGATCGTGGTTACAGCCTAGTGTGAACGTAGCATTAAAAGCCTCTTTATTATTTTGCAGGAATACGGTAACTGTCCAGACATGCAGGCATACAGAAAGACAGTCATGCCTCAGACAAAATTCACAGAACATGTGTAACTCAGTATGAAACTTTACCATATACATAAATGCTGCCATGAAGTCAAGCATATAAATACCACAGGTTCTACCTCAGCACCTCTAGAATGAGAAGCAGCTTCAAGCAAAATGGTTGCTTAAATTACAGTTCTTCGTGCAAAGCATAGAATTTGAAATCAACAGTGAAAATGAAAAGGTCAGATAAATGCCAGTCAAGTACATGCAATGTTCACTCACCAACTTCCATTTTGTCAGCCTGAAAACAGAAGCCCCCCAAACAAGCTTGCTGTTAAGGACATATGAACAAAATAGCACACAGAGAGAGAGACCTCAATGCTGTCTCAGTTAGTCATGGAGTTAATGTCTGTTAACAGTTCTTGGTGACAGTGTTACAAAAAATAGAATGAAAAACCATTCTTGATATGTCTCTTGTCCTTGGTGACAGTGTCATTAAAAAAAGCAGGTTAAATCAAGATAGACGATACCTTCAAGAATCACTTTAACACTAACTTGTTTTGAATGTGCGAGTTAAAAATTCCAATAAGGTCAGAAAAAGCATAAATAATGATATTCCTAGTTGTGCACAGTCAAACTAAGCTTATTATTTTTGTCAATTATTATTTTAGAGGCTTGGAATCCAAATTCACACTATTCTGAACAAGTTTTCAGTGCAATTAGCCACATGAATAATATGGACCTTTGCTGTGCTCACCATCATCTGAACATGTTCTCTTTCAATACATCAAAACAATCACCACCTCTTTTAAAAAAACACCTCCTCAACCAAAAAAACATTGAAAACTAAATTTTGTACATTCCAAACCATGAACGAAACTAAATTTTGTTCATTCTGAATCATAAATCTCTCTTTGCAATCTGGACTACTGTTTGCGTAAAAGTAATTAATTTCATTCAATAGAATGCAATGAGCACAAATGACACTAATGCCAGTTTAACATGATACACATCAGTCAGCAGAACACAATGAACATCAGACACACTTCAGTCAGTGTAACGCAATGAACATTAGATATAGTTCAGTCAATAGAACACAATGAACTTCAGATACACTTCAGTCAGTAGAACACAATGAACATCAGATACACTTGTCTGCTGAACACAATGAACACCAGATACACTTGTCAGTAGAACACAATGAACATCAGATATACTTCAGTCAGCAGAACACAATGAACACCAGATAAACTTCAGTCAGTAGAACACAATGAACATCAGATACACTTCAGTCAGTAGGACTCAATGAACTCCAGATACACTTCAGTCAGTAGGACTCAATGAACTTCAGATACACTTCAGTCAGTAGAACACAATGAACATCAGATACACTTCAGTCAGTAGGACTCAATGAACTCCAGATACACTTCAGTCAGTAGGACTCAATGAACTTCAGATAAACTTCAGTCAGTAGAACACAATCAACATCAGATACATTTCAGTCAGTAGGACTCAATGAACTCCAGATACACTTCAGTCAGTAGAAGACAATGATCTTCAGATACACTTCAGTCAGCAGGATACAATGAACTACAGATACACTTCAGTCAGTATGACTCAATGAACTTCAGATACACTTCAGTCAGTAGGACACAATGAACTACAGATACACTTCAGTCAGTATGACTCAATGAACTTCAGATACACTTCAGTCAATAGAACACAATGAACATAAGATACACTTCAGCCAGTAGAACACAATGAACTCCAGATACACTTCAGTCAGTAGGATTCAATGAATTTCAGATACACTTCAGTCAATAGGACACAATGAACTTCAGATACACTTCAGTCAGTAGGATTCAATGAATTTCAGATACACTTCAGTCAGCAGGACACAATGAACATCAGATACACTTCAGTCAGTAGAACTCAATGAACATCAGATACACTTCAGTCAGTAGAACACAATGAACTTCAGATAAACTTCAGTCAGTAGAACACAATCAACATCAGATACATTTCAGTCAGTAGGACTCAATGAACTCCAGATACACTTCAGTCAGTAGAAGACAATGATCTTCAGATACACTTCAGTCAGCAGGATACAATGAACTTCAGATACACTTCAGTCAGTAGGACTCAATGAACATCAGATACACTTCAGTCAGTAGATCACAATGAACTTCAGATACACTTCAGTCAGTAGAACACAATGAACACCAGATACACTTCAGTCAGTAGATCACAATGAACATCAGATACACTTCAGTCAGCAGGACACAATGAACTCCAGATACACTTCAGTCAGAAGGACTCAATGAACTTCAGATACACTTCAGTCAGTAGAACACAATGAACACCAGATACACATTCAGTCAGTAGATCACAATGAACTTCAGATACACTTCAGTCAGTAGAACACAATGAACGTCAGATATACTTGTCAGTAGAACACAATGAACATCAGATACACTTCAGTCAGAACACAATAAAATTGATACATTTCTGTCAATAGAACACAATGAACATAAAATATTACACAGTTAGTAGAATTCTATGAGCATATCAGATACAATTTAGTCAGATGAGCAATCAATTAAGTTCAGGTGCTTAATGAAATATTTCAATGTTGATGGTTTTAGACACAGTGAGCACACATGAAACATATACACTTCAGTAGTAGAATGGAATGAGCACATGAAATGGTGTACATAAAACTGACCTCTCAACAAAGCGTACAAGATAGCTCTGTCGATGTCCTTCTCAGACTCTGCTTTGTCCAAGTTGAAAATAGTAAGCTGAAAAAAAAAATCATCCTCTGAATAGTTATTTCAAACTGGCACAACAAAACCACCTTTTTAATTTTGTACATGAAATCAAGATGAAATTAAGTACACATAGAGACTTTTCATAAAGCACTTAACACATCCTGTAAAACAATTATCCATATCTTTTTTTGTATGTGTGGAAAGTGCATATTTTATACTATCCTATTCAATTCAGATTTCAGAAAGAACAAACACAAGGCTAACTAATTTTTTTTTTAAACTTGTTGAGACAAATTTCATGTCAAAAGCCTACAAGCAACAGAACCCATTCATAATGTCCATATAACACAGAAAAAGTCTGTTAAGTTCTCAATTATTTTAAGCATTCCCAAAGATCTCTCGAAACTTTTAAAACCTTCAGATAAATAAATGAATAAACAGAAATATGCATCCTCATTAAAAGGAACACTTAATCCTATCAATTTCTTCCAACTGTGTTTTCTGTTCCTATTCTAAAATAATGACAAATAGCAGTTTATAAAAAAAAGAAAAAAAAGCCGATCATAGGCATTTCATAGACGAATACGATGTGGTCAATGAGAAACAAATCAAAGAAAAAGAAAATGTTTCATATCTATGACAACAAACACAACCCCTGCCCCTCTTCCCCCACTCCACAGGCACACAAACAAGTTTTTGTTCTTACATATGCATGCACACACACACACATGAGCACATGCATGCACACACACACACACACACCAATACTGACCAGCTTCCTTTCCTCCAAGCAGCATTCTAGGTAGTGCAGAGTCTCATAAATACTGCGGTCAATGTCTTCCTCTGCCATGTCGGTCTTCCATTCAAACATCACTTTGGCCTTTGCAAACATGGTCTCCTCAAAATCCATTGGATACACTGATTGGTCCTCACTGCACAGAGTCATAAAATGATGAACATGAAACTGATGAAACTTATGACCACACACTCACATGCACAATAACAGTACACTTAAAGAAGCAATGGCAAAAAAAAAAAAGAACATTCTGTGAAAAAAATCCACTACGTTATGGAAACAAGGCATGCAGGGAAAAGAAGGATGGTGCAGCAACAGTGGTGACACTCTCTCCCTGAAAAGTACGTCTGAAATTCACAAAAATCTGTTGTGACAAGAAATACAAGTGCTAACAGCCACCATGGTGAAGTGGTTAGCGCTGCCAAATAATGACTGGAAGGATGCTGGTTCAAGCCCCAACAGAGATGGGATTTTTTTCCCCCTCTGGCTTACTCCTAGCCAGAGCTGACCGTGCAGTGTGCTCACTGAATTGGAAGACTGGAACCACACAGTCAACAGTTTTCCACTTCAGACATGTCTGTGGCAGTGTTGCTCCAATTTTTTAACCAACACTGCAGGGTCTGTAGTTTGGTAGTAACATCATTTGAAAGGCATAAACGAGAGGACAGGAAAAAAAGTGTCTGCATGAGATAGAAAGCAGTGGTGATGTGATTTCCTTTTACAATACACCCTGCCAGAAAATGCCACAAACTGGTATATGTTGTAAAAGCTAACAGATGTGTCCGAAATAACCACAATATATACACTATGCCTCATGAACTCAATGACATTTCTGATCTTAAAGGAAACAGTGGTATCCAGATTACCTATTAAATTGACCATTTTTAATGACCAAAACTGACCACAATCATACATCATAGCAAAACAGCCCTGTACAAAGAAAATTAACCCTGGCATGATATCATCCCTCACTAAATCAACCACGGGCATTAAACCATCCTTCACTAAATCAACCACAAGTATTACTCCATCCCTAACTAAATTAACTACAGGCACTATACCATCCTTCACTAAACTAACCTAGGCATTACACCACCCCTCAACAAATTAACTGCAGGCGCTACACCATCCCTCACTAAATTAACCCAGGCATTACATCATCCCTCACTAAATTAACTACAGGCACTACACCATCCCTCACTAAGTTAACTACAGGCACCACGCCATCCCTCACTCAGAGATGCCAACCTATTATGCGTTTGAAGGAACAATCAGGAAATTTCGTAGAAGCATTTTGAATTTGGTAGCAACACTTGGACTCCGAGCCACATCAGTAAACGTACATTTTACAAAAAATGTAAACACGCACATGATTAGCTGAGCATCATCACGTGAGACCAGGATTAGTAATGACTGCCCTGGCCTCGTAACTGATAGGTCTAGAGCGTCTGGGTAATGTTACAACATAAAGCATGTGACCATGCTTTGTAGTCGAAAATGAACTCGTCAGAACAATTCTGACGTTGGCGTAACGTCGGCACAGAATGCGATCAAGCGTAACAAAATACTGCAAAACCATAATGGTTGGCATCTCTGCTCACTAAATTAACTGCAGGCACTACACCACTCCTCACTACATTAACAACAGGCGTCACACCCTCCCCCACTCACTCATTGACGCTCTTGGTGAGCTGGAAGGCAGTGGCGATGAAGTCAGCAGCACGGCCAGAACCCTTGATGACCACGACAGGCATCTTGCCTGTGATGGACTCCCGCACTGTCTTCATGGTGTTGATGCCACCCTCCACCACAATCAGCACCGATGGCACATTGATGCCTGCAACAAGCGCTCAGGGTTCCCAAAATGGCCACTTACTCCTCCTTTATTTGAAGTTAAAAGTATCAAGTACTGAAGGTTCAGAAAATGCCAACTTGCTCTTATTTACAAATCCAAT
>NC_134893.1:38080082-38117582 GCF_041734735.1 Babylonia areolata | reverse complement strand
GGGCAAAAATCAATTGCGTACACGTATTCATACATATTCAAAGCGCGTGCTCATATTCTTCACAAACGCAAACGTACACGATAACATGTGACGGAAAGTTGGAGAAGGAGACCGTTAAATATTTATTCAGAGAAAGATTTGTGAATGCCTCACCACTTACTGGATTGTGCCCCAAACTGCCATAAAAATATTCACAGAATCAGTCGGTATTCACAGTTAAAAATAATAAACCATGAGAGTTAATACCCTTGAATTGATGAAACGTAAAAATTTCCAGTCTTGACTTTTCTCAAAATGAAGTCCTTTTCACTTCATAAGACGTTTAGAAATACTTGTACTTGGCTCTACATGTTATAAGTTTAACAAAATACTCAATTTTCATATCAACTTTAAAACTATAAAACTAGAATGAACATAAAAGAGAAATTTAATCGACCGTGTCAACCGGGTGTAACTAAACTTGTACATCTATCTAGATCCAGAGAAAACGGCTAAATGTTGCAGTGTGATTGCCGCGATAGCCACGTCTCCTTTACCGCGGACTTAAAAGGAATTTTTAATTGCCCTTAAAGATTTTTTGAATGCCCAAGATACACCAGAATAATATGATTTAAACAGCATTCTCACTGCGAATACCGCAATCGATTTATCGCCCTTTAAAAAGCATGTTTAAATATTATCTTTTTGAACGCCAGTTAAGGAGCCACATGAGTGTAATGGGTAAGACAGTTTCTTCTCACCTGAACACGCAGAGTTCGAATTTGCCGTTAGGACTTTTTTTTTCTTTTTCTTTTAACCCGAAGCTTTATAATAACAAATACAGAACACATGTGCATGTGTGTGTGTCTATCTGTGTGTGTGTGTGTGTCTGTGTGTGTCTGTGTGTGTCAGGGGGTGTATGTTATTTGTATGTGCAATCACACATATATGTCCATTGAAACAGAGATAAAGGATAACATGAAGAGTAAAGACAGAGAAAAAGACAGCAAGACAGAAAGAAAACAGCAAACTAGGCACACAGACAAGACATCTATTTTTTCTAATCATTCATTTAAATTGACTGGTAACACATATTTTTTCTTATAAAAATGTTTTGTCTTTAATTTGTTTCAACTGTAAATGGACATTTTGTCTTTAACTAAAAAAGATTTTACCATCCTATATTTTCTTTACACAGAGGCAACCATGTACACAAGTACGCATGCATGCACACACACACACACACACTGTTTTCAGTTGTATATGATCTTATCAATAGAAACGCAAACTTGACAAACCTGATTTAGATTTCTCCTTGTCACTGCAGGTATTGCAGATGGTTTTCTTGAACCTGTAAGCCAATATCGGCTCTTCCCAGATGAAAATGACACAGATGATTCGCTACGTTTTTCAATCTTCATTCCACTGGAAGCTTTACCTGCTGAGGACTTCATGCGCAGAATGCTTCGCGTTTTAACAGAACTCTCTCTGCTCTCTGCCAAGCTGTATGATCCATCATCTTTTAAAGAACCTGGAACTGGATCTTGCTGCTGGTTTGCATCATCATCATCTTTTTGGAATCCTGGATATGAATGACCCAAAATAAATTCCAAAGATTTTGCTTTTCGACCCTTGCCCATTGCCTCGCGATGACTTTTCTTTCCCTTCTTGCGCTCCTTGTTCCGAGGCTTTTGGAGATGTTCTGGTGTCTGACCATCTTGAAGAGAACTCTGTCCCACTGCTTTTTTTTGTAAAATGTCATCGCTGCTTTCATTCAACTTTTCTGGCAGTTTTGCTGAATCCAAGGAGGGAGAGGGAACAGCCTGGGGAGTTGCAGCATTGCCAGACATGTCAAACTTCCACTGAGTGGATAGCTGTCGAGTTAAAGGCCGTGCACGTGGGGTTTGTGATCTTCCCCTCTGGCTACTGTGTTCCTGAGAATGATGTGGTGGCTTCTGGATGCCTGGTAAAAAGGCCGTCTGTCCTGGATCACCACTCATCATTAAGTTTTCGTGTGATCAACACAGACGTTCACAAACAGAATTCACAATGTTCAAAATCAGTGTCACGACTGGGAGGTTTCAATGCCATATGGAGATGTGCATGGTACAGCCTATTTTGTCAGTCAGCCATGTCACTTTTTTTGTTCACTTCCAATATTTCTGAAAACAAAAAACCAAAAGACGACACATGGAAAATGTCATGATAAATTCCCATTAAGATATCAGTTATTCTTTCAATGTATATGTACATGTGTCTTTATGTGACATTGTCCAGTTGACATAGCTCTGTCGGCCAGGTCACTTTTTGTTTAGTTTTGTCATAATGAATGCAAAGTCCTGGAAACAGTAAGAAAAGTGTGTGTGTGTGTGTGTGTGTGTGTGTGTGTATGCACGCGCACATGCTAGTGTCTTAATCCCCTTCATGAAGAATATCAAATGCCCATGTTAAACTTAAAGATTATCCACATTTTACCCTTTTGAATATGACCATTGCCAGTTGTTAATTGATTCACACGAGTACCAGCATCACTGATCGACCCTGCTAAAGAGGCAATGATTCCCTGCTAAGGGCAATATCCACTGCCTTCTTGTGGCAAGAGAATACACAAACACACTTCTTCTTCTGTTGTGTAGCCGCAATCAACACGTTATTTTGCCACACACACACACACGCGCGCGCGCGCACGCACACACACACACACACACACACACACACACACACACACACACACAAACACACACACGAGAAATCGATCGATCGATCGATCGAAGACAGAACCATCGGATTTCAAGTCCAACGCTCTTCCCATTCGGCTTCAAGTCATTGTGTTTTCCAATGGCATGCATATTGCACACAGGGAAAGAATGTAATACTTCCCGGGCATCTTCCAGTGCATTAACTTTAAGCCATGAAACTAGGACTTAACATACATTTCGGACAAAAACAGACGGAACAGTTTCTCAACTTCGAAACATTCGTTTGTTTACGTTATTGAGGTGATCATTGTTGACACCCGCCATGTTGTATCTGAGGAAACTAGTGTCTTAAAATACGAAACGGAACAAATGATGTTTCGGCGATTGATGTCTCCTTGTATTTTGCTTTTATCTACTTCTGTTATTCAGTTTGACATCTGTTTCTTTTAGCTGTATACATGTTAGCCCTTTCTGCTTGAAACAAGAATAGAAAAGAAAGTTAATAATTTAATGAACTGAACTCTGATGTGGAAGGGAGTGGCAGTGCGGGAGAGAAAATAAAACAAACAAGCACTGAGTACCTGAAGTCAGTTCTGCAATTAAGAAAAAGGTATGTCATTCAAACTACCAGCGAGCAGCAATGGTTTGAACTGATGTGCCTTCAGTTTATGGAAAATAAGTGTTGACTCCTTAAAATTCTGTTGAATGTTACTGATTTATCAGTTGTAATGCCGTGAATCCTTTCGGACTCACAACTGACGCGGGAGGTCACCGACAGTTGATCATTTCCACACAGCGACCCGCGACTGACTCGGACCAGCAGCGGCTGTAATATATTCTTCTTCTTCTTCTCTTTCTCTTTATATATATATATATATATATTGTTTGTTTTATTCTTTGTCGCATCACAGTGTCAGTTCGGACATGGGGCTGACATTAACTACACGTGATATGCATTTTATCAGTTACTGTCACATAAAATATTTATGCTAACTGCGTGAGCATGTTCGTTTGGCGGTGATTTTAACACTAACGCAAAACAAGGTACTAATAATTAACGCCGCACGAACGCGCGCGCGCGCACACACACACACTCTCTTCGAGAGATAGAATGCAAGAGAGGTAAGAATTAAGGGAGAGGGCAGCTGCATCATCGTATACCTGAAGGAGCCGGCCGGCGGTTGCGCCCATTCCATCTCTTCGTCAGTCTTTGCCCCACTGAGATCAGTTAATAAGGACTAGATTTGTTTCAGACTTCAACTGGCTAAGTGCAATCATCGCCTTTTTTTCCCTACTTCTAAAACATCTCTCTAGCTGGGCGACTCTGATGCAAGGACACCTGCGACCCTTTGTGTTTCCACGGCGCCACGCAGCGCTTCTGATCGAGTTACTTATGTGTGGGACATGTTAAGTTACGGGTATGTCACATGTGATGGGCTCTATTTTTAGACTGACAGTTCGTCAAGCAATCTTCCTCAGTCTCCTTCTTGCCCGGCAAAGATATCTTGCGGCGACTGAGTTCTCGGTAGTAATTAATGGACTGCTCAAGTTAAAATTCGCAGACACTGTTTTTGGCGACCTAACGACGTGCACTTCAAATACTTGAAAGTCGGGCGAGACATACGGGGTTCACTGTTCCACAAGAAAATAACTTATAACATCACGTGTTCACTCTAATATATGCCCTGATGTCAGTGTACTGCATGTACAAACTGAAGCAGCTTTACTGCACGGTGTGACTGCCGAATATTCAGTGATTTAAATCACAGGAACATAATTAAATGTGGTATAAACAAACACAAACCTACTTTCTTAATCCCCTGGCTCCGCTTCTTGAGGAGATGAACTGAGTCACCGTCACCACTCAGACTCCACTATCATCATCCATCTCCTCTTGCCCGTGGTATCCGATGGTCTTTCAAGCCGTTTCCGCAGGTCTTGCTCGGAGGCTTTGTTAAACTCATGTATCAAGCGTACATATGTACATATACCAGCATAATTATTTACATTCTTTCGAGTCGGTCACAACTTAAAAACGGCGTTTTTCTTCCTGTAAGTTACTAGTGGATAGATCATGGTACACTGCTCCTCTCGCTGAAATTATCAACCGCCATAATGTCAGTCATCATTCTTACGCTGATGACACTCAACTCCAGAAGAGTGATACACCTGAAAAACTGTTGTCGCTCTTGCAAGAAACATCTAACTGCTTCCTGGATATTCAAAATTGGATGACTCTAAATAAGTTACAATTGAACGCGGACAAAACTGAAGCAATGATCATAGGAACTAAACAAAAACTCTCTTCCATTACAACTAATACAATCAAACTTGGCAGTACATCCATCCCTCTGTCCACTTCAGTCAGGAACCTCGGCGTTGTCCTTGACAACACACTGTCCATGCAAACATTTATCAATCAGACATGTCAATCCTGCTACTGTCAACTGCGGCGCATCAGTTCCATCCGGAAATATCTGTCCACTGACGCAACATCTAGACTTGTCGTTTCTCTCATTCTCTCTCGCCTTGACTACTGTAACTCTCTATTGTCTGGTTTGCCTGCTTCATCCATTCAGTCCCTTCAGCGCATACAAAATTCTGCTGCCCGACTCGTCCTCAGAAAGAAAAGATCTGAGCACACCACTCCTCTTTTGCAACATCTCCACTGGCTCCCTGTCTCACACCGAATAAAGTACAAGATCAGCACTCTATGCTACAAATGTATTCACAAATCAGCCCCTTCCTATCTCTGTGCCTGCCTTCACCTCTACACTCCATCTCGCTCACTACGATCAGCTTCGGATCCACTCCACTTACATATACCCAGATTCAAACTCTCGACTGTTGGCCACCGTTCTTTCTCTGTCTCTGGACCTTGCAATTGGAATGAACTTCCTCTTTCGCTTCGTCAAGTCTCCACACTCAGCTCTTTCAAGTCTGGCCTTAAAACCCACCTCTTCCCAAAGTAGCCTCCCTTCCCTGCCTCTTCCTTGTCTTTTTAGTTTTTTTCAGTTTTAGAGTTATGCTTGCGTGAGAATGACTGGTGCGAAAGCGCTTTGATTTGTTTATGCACAAGATTTAGCGCTATACAAATACCATTATTATTATTATTATTCATGGTAGCTGTAACCGGCCCATGCTTTCGTTTTGAGCACACTCATTCCGGCTCCAGAAAAAAAACAAAAACAAACAAAACAAACAAAAACGGTCCAAGTATAGATACATACACTTAAAGGGTGTCCTTTTGCGTCAGTTATGTACGTCATACATTATACTGGTTAGATTCAAAATTGTACAAGAAAAATATATGTTACGTTAAACTATGAAGTGAACGGCCGAGTGATTCCAATCTTGTCTTCATTGGCAAGAAGGCCAAATGCAAACTAGCACGATCAAGACACGTGTTATGTCAAGCAGACTGCAAAATTGACAATCATACATTGATCACCAGTCGTTACAAATGCTGCTTCTACCTGTGTTACTGTTTAAAAGGCAAATACTCCATCATCAAGTTATGCTGCAGGGTACAGTAAACGATCAGTCGATCGACTTAGTCATCTTTGACTTCCATGCCCAGTCCTGATTTTTAACCCACCGTCAGTCTGTCTGCCTGTCAAGTTATCTGGATATGGAGATGTGGCTGTGGCCATTATACGTATAGATTATTGTACTGACATGCATGCGTGTAAATTAATGATAGCCGCAGTAAAACAAATGATATGCTTGTAACATAACATGGCAGTGAAGACGATGTTTAATTTGAATAGTGGAAACACAGCTTCGGGAACCGATATCGATTATCGAAGTTAGTATGACAGACAGGCAACGCAACAGGTGGATCCCGCAGACGTAACCCATGCACGGCGGGGTCACGGTAAGAGAAGAAGCTACAGTGTGTGGGGGTGGAGGTGGGGGTGGCAAGGAATTATAAAATAGTGACCGCATTTACTCCAGGACTGACTCTCTCGTGCTCTCTTCCTCCCTCCCTCTCTCTCTCACTCACTCACTCACTCACACACACACACACACACACACACACACACACACACACACACACACACACACACACACACACACTTATTGCATGCGCTGGACCCCGGGACACTTGTTAGTTCAGCCCACCAAAACATAAAACTATATAAGCAACAATTCCATTGCACAATATCAAATAATTGTATACACCTTTCGTTCAAATAACGCCTCGAACTCGCACCTGACAAGGTCAAGTATCGAACAAAAACAATTCAGACCCAGCAACGCATTCCAATCAAACCAAAACGTATACGGACAACCCAACCCAACTGACTGCGGCGCTGCCGTAGCAAGCACAGCACAGCACAGCCCAGCCCGGCACGGCACGGCACGGCACGGCACGGCACTGCGACATCGGCGACTAGAAATCGATGAACGGATCGGTAGATCTAACACCGCTGTCCAGCAACATTACTGCTGCCACCTTCAGCGGCGCGGCTCCGAACGTTACAGCACGGCAGCACTTGGAGAGGTCTGCGAGAACCGTAAATCAGTACTGCGTCAGGTCAGGCTGGTGCCAGGTCAAGGAGAAACTATCTTTTGTCTCTTTTTTCCGCATTCTCCTGCAACTCCTCGATGCATTCTGACGGAGACAGGCCCTCAAACAATGCTGGAACGAGTGTGACGTTGTCCCTTGCGCGGTGGGATTTCTTCCAGATGGTGAGCGCCGTCGGCAGTACGCGCCGCCGCTCTCCACTGGTCAGTGTCGTCGTTGCATATTGACCAAGGACAAACAATGTCCCTGTCCCTCGACAGACCCGAGGAGTGACTTCTGTGGCTCGCCAGCTGTCTGGCACGCGTCCACGGCCGGAATATACACCCTGGTCTGGCACCAGGGAGGCTGGGCAGGTTGTCTTGTTTCCAGTTGTTTTGATTTGGGTCGGAGAGTCGTTCGCGCAGGGTCATGGCTTTTTCTTCCGCTGTTTTATAAATTAACCCTAATTATAGTAGCCGACCGCAATTCTTTGGTTCGCACAACTTCGACACTTTGCATAGCTGTTGTTCACTGCTGCGGTGCGCGCGGTCCATCTGCATAGTAAGACGTACCAGGTCCCGACATTAACCTTTCCATTCTTTCCCCGATGTCCACTCCGTTTTTTTATACATGGTGCAATCGGTCCACTTCAATTGTTCAAAACACCGCGGGGCGCCATAACATTTGACGTGACTTTGCTGACCAACGGCGAGCAAAGCACAGCAAGCAAAACCCGGCTGTTACCACCGAAAGCAGAATTATTAATTCTTTGCGTTTCGCAAACTGCTTGCGCTTACCAACTTCTGTGGTCAGTCTTCCAATGTAAAAACGTCTCTCCAGCAGTGACACCTGAGACAGCAGTGACCGCCTTGTGTCAGTGGACTGGCACGACTGACCTTGCATGTCATCTGTTCTACTTGGTGGACAATCTTGCTGAACATCATGTCGACTGTCTACCAGAAGGTGAGTGGAAATCAGACTCGAGAATGGTGCGGGTGTTTATTTTAACATTGTGTGCAACAAGAACGCGATAATGTTTTACTTGTTTAAAGTGTGAAAAGAACATTGTTGACGTTTCACTGAGGATTGTGCACGTTTTGATCGTTCGCTTGCTTGCTCATGTTTGTGTTTTTGTGTTCGTCTATTTTTAAAAAAAAATCATAGCTATCAAGATGCTCAATGCGGTGGGATGGATTATGAAGAATGGATTTCCTTTTTCCATCCGAAATAACAAAATGTTGTGTTGTGGCATATGCTATGCATTATGGTAAGGGGTGTGAGAGAGAGACACAGAGGACAGAGTGACAGAGGGAGACAGATAGAGAGGGGGGGCGGAAGGGGGGGGGGAAGAGAATCTCGTTTTGTTTTGCACATGCACGGCTTTCAACTACACACTGAAGCTAGACATGTTTTAAGTATGCACGCGGTGCGACTGTGATTGCCTGTAGACTGGGCCAACAGACGGAGGGACGGCCTGTAGTAAGGATATTGAGATGAACTGGTAAAGACTGCAGGAGGGAGGGAGGTAGGGCGGGAGAGAGAGAGAGATTCTTATTGGCAACAATGGTCACGTGTTTTTGTTTTTTGTTTTTTATTACTTAAATCAGCAGAACCATTTGTAGTGCAACAATTCATTCGGTCTCAAATGCATTCTATTCTTTGTTTAAATCATACTTTCAATTACTGTGCTATGATACCAGAAAATCGAACAACAGAATGATTTAACAGATATGGTTGTGTTTCCAAAATATGTCAAATATTGGAAAATAAATCATCACCAGCAACTTTCACCAGTCATCTCTGGGTAAGATGCGATTTTTTACGGGTATTGTTAAAAATATGAACTGTGACCGATGATGGAATGTCTTGTTTTCATATTTGTTAAAACCCTTTTTCTTTTTAATCGACGTAAGATGAAAAAAACTTTTTGAAAAATTTGATTGCTTTAAGAAATATAAAACAGTACAATGAATCACACATAAAAGTACAAACAGAACAGAGCGAAAGTAAATAGATATTGCGGGGAAATACATAAATCAGTATTTGATACACGAACAAACAAACAAATAAATAAACTCTACCTTAGATGATCCCAAAACAGTTAAATACACCCTGGATACAGATGGGGGGTAGGGTGGGGGGCGGGAGTGGGGGTGGGGGGGCACCATCACCACTAATACAGTTTGCATTAAACATGACCACAGTGCTGACACAAACCGCGTGTCCTCAACAAGCCATCTTTGCCAGTGAATGAAACCAAAGCATGGAAGTTATATCACAGCTATCGAAAAAGCACGGATATAATCAAGGTATTCAATTCACGTTATTTTCAACCGAGGCCACCACTGCGGTATAGCCGGCATGGATGTAATCCAGATCAACAGATGGGGAAATCATTGTTCCGGTGATGGAGTAACTGACTCGATGAAAGATGGAAGTCAGATTAGATTGACATAACCAGAACGCGGCATGACAAAAGCAAAGTAAATTCCTCATCTGGAAGGAATACAAAGGGCACTACGGGAAGCCAGAACTACTTAAAACTGTTGTGCAATAGCTTCTGATATCACATTTAAAAAAATGGTTGGAGGAGCAAGAAAAAAGGGGGGGAAATTAGAGTTGCGCAAAAGCTTTGTTTGCTAAATGAACAATCGATCAGTTCAATAGTAATTAACAGTTCAATTGGCAACAAAATCCAGTCATTCAGCTGCTTTCTGGACGTCCTTTTTCAACTTGAGCAATCTTCCCCTACGTTTTTTTAATTTTTCGTCTGAATGAACATGGGCTTCAGTTTGAACAATCCCAGGCACATTTTATTTTCTCAGTTTAATAAACACTTCCATTTGAACAATCTTTCGCGCGCTTTTAATTTCTTATGTGAAAAAATAAGTTTGAACGATGATCTTCACATTTTTCATTTAACATCTGAATAAATAGTTTGAACGATCTTCTGCGTATTTTAAGTTTCTCGTCTGAATAAATGCCGCTTTAGTTTGAACAATCTTTTACAATTTTCAGTTTCTCGTCTGAATACGCGACTCATTTTGAAAGATATGCACGTTTTCTTATTTCTCGTTTAAAGAAACTTCTGTTTGAAAAATCTTCTAGACATTTTTAATCTCTCCACTGCATAGACACCAATTTTAACAAATAAGTGCATTTTCAATAAATTTCTCGTCTGCACTTACGCTTCAATTTGAACAATTGTCCGCGTATTTGAATTTTTCGTATGAATAAACACTTTATCAAAACGTAGGCTTAGGCATCCAGTTTTACAATCGCTGCTTCCATAACCAATAATGCACATCGGGGGGGGGGGGGGGGGGGGGGGGGGGGGGGGGGGGGGGAAGCGAGACCCTGGCAAGCGATTCTTAAGATCTCCGTATTCGTTTTACCACCATGTTATGCAGATTACGGAACGACAATTCCACCTGTTGCCAGTCATCATTTCCGTGGTGTGTCCATCTGCTGTCATGGTGGAGACAAACAGGCTGTCCCAGTCATCCATAAACCTTATCAGATAGGTGCACTGAACCATTTTTACTATTATGTTAAAGCAACAACACAAAAAGTGACCTGATTATATCACATGGGACAGCCTACGGAGAGATCAATATTGCCGGATATCGGTGTTTCGAAAAAAGATACAAAACAGACTACACTGCTAGGTCGAAATTTATGCAATACAGACTACGCTGCTAGGTCGAAAAACATACAACACAGACTACACTGCTATGTCGAAAAAGATGCAATATAGACTACACTGCTAGGTCGAAAAAGATGAAATACAGTCTACACTGCTAGGTCGAAAAAGATGCAATACAGACAACACTGCTAGGTCGAAAAAGATACAATACAAACTACACTGCTAGGTCGAAAAAGATACAATACAGACTACACTGCGAGGCCTGCTGTAACACCGCGAAGGACTGAGAGGTAAGCTGTCCATTGTTCTTTCAATACCTTCATGCCCTATTTCGTTCGTCATGGAGCATACAGATTTCTTACGTCGTTCTCCACACGTTTTGAACTCTGGTGTTATTCTGCAGCCTTCCGAATGGGTCTCAGTAATTCACCGGTTTCAATGGGTCTTCTGTGGGGTTGCATTACCAGGTCTTCATGGGGCTCATAACCACCCGGCCTCTCACTCGGATTTTTGTTTGTTTGTTTGTTTGTCCAATATCGTCCAGACAATTGCTGTTGCCAGACATTTGAGTAAACTTTTCCTTCAACGGCAAAAACAGCTCTACGAATGCACCACATTGGCTTCAAGTAACCTGTGAAATCAGCTGTATAATCAGCGAAAATCGGTGCTCAATAGTCACGAATGGATCTGCATTTCAAATCACGACCAGAAAGATAAATCAGTATCAGTATGTTTGTCTTTTATCTACTGCATCCAGATCAATCTTCAGCTGTTGACTCGACGTTTTTCAGAAGATTTTTTTTTATCTGTCAAACTTACCATTCTTTGTTAGTTTTCCGCAACCTCCCTGACATTTTCTCCGAATTCATCCCATGTTTGCTGTTCCACTGGCTCATATTTGTTTCATTATTTTCTGGTCAGTGGGTTCAGAGATTCTTCTTTCCTCTTCTCGTTTGGTACCCTTACCCGTCACGTCCATTATTCTTTGCTTTTGAATGAGGTCTGTATTGCGAAGAGATGAGGATAGAAAGGGTGAGATGAATGGTTTAGAAAACGTTATAAAGTCTGGAAGTCCATCATAAATGTGCCCAACAACGATGGCCTCAATGGATGACTTACTTGGACGGATCGATTGTTCCAGTCTTGGATAGATGCATTTACTGTTTTGGATTTTTGTTGATGTGGAAATTTGCAGCAGCATTCGGTGGTTTCTTGGACAGTGTTGTGATACCACTATTATGCTGGTTTGCTTACTGTTCCTTGAAAAAATGTCGCTGTACCATTGTTCTATGTTTACATGGTGATTTTGCTACACTATCATCAATGTGATGTCATCCTCATGTCACCTTTGTAATTATTGCCTTGTTGACAATAATTGGATAATACCTGAGCATCAGAATTTCAAAATTTACTTTGCGAACATTAATGTTGTTGTGACCTATATATCATTGTAACCTGTATCATTATGCTGTATCATAAGAGCATTGCATCCGTTATTTTACTGACAAAAACCTATTATCCAAATGTTAGAATTTTAACCCGTCAATATGTTGACGTCAATGCAACGTTTTAATACAAAGCTGCAAATAATATTTCTACTAACTGCTATAGTGCCACTCTAATATTAGATTACGATCGTAACACAAAGCAAATCGCGGTAACTGGGACTGTTCCATCATCTGAATTCCTCTGTACATGTAAAGTGTACTGAAGGGGAACACAGCTGCAAGTCAGTCAAACGTATCAGATGTCTTATGAGACTGAAAACTTTGCCCGCGCCATTCACACTGAGTGATGATGGGAACAGACAAAATCTGAATGGTGAGTGAGTATGGGATTGCTCCGTTTCTCTTGGCCATCATTCCAATCTGCGTCCATCTTCAGCCAATTACGAATGCTTAGGAGTTTGTCTTGATCCAGACAGTACACGAATAAAGCGTTCGTGCTGATCAAAGAGTGATCGGTTTATTTTATTTTATTTTATTTTAATACCTGAATCATCCTTTTACGTTTCAATTCCTCTTCTCGCTCGCAAGTTTCAGTTAGATAGTACAAGGTATACATAAATGGATGACATTAAAGCCTTATTTCGGGGATGTGGTTATTAGGAAATTCAGTTCAAGCCCAGGTTCGCATTGTTACTCAAAACATCTTTTATCATTTGAAATGACGACTCAGAGTTCTATCCCAAGATATAAACAGATTCCAAACGCGCGCGCACGCACGTACACACACACACACACACACACACACACACACAAAAAAGAGGGGGGGGGGGACACAGATGAAAAACAATAGCTCCAAAAGCATGGATCACTAAATCAACCAACCCACACAATGTTCTTCGGAAAGTCCTCACTCTCAACCGCCCACACACACAAACACCCCCCTCCCCTCCCCTCCCCTCCCCCGCCCACCCACCCACACTAACAATGACGTGGCAAGTCTGGTTCATTCCTTTTCTCCTTAATGCGAGACAACACATGCCTCCAAACTAACTGTCTGCACTTTGTCTTGTAATTCTTGCTCCTTCACCCCCTTCTTTTCAGCCACTATTTCCAGGTGATTAGCATGAAGGATGTCTGGATAGTCGGCCGTACTAGAAATGCCGTCACTGTGTTATATATATAGCTTCCATTTTCTGTTTTTTCCCACCGCTTTTGCCAGGTCACCCACACGTGATTCACCTCAGTTCAGTTGCTCAAGACGGCGTCACTGCGTTCGGACGAATCCATATACGCTACACCATCGCGCTTAGTCTTGTGGGAAAATAAATCAACCAATAAACAAATAAGCAAATAAAAGTAATGAATAAAACTAACCATAAATAATGATAATGATAATAATAGTAATGATAATGATTAAATAATAATATATATATATATATATATATATATATATATATACAATAAAAAAACAACAACAACCCAACAACAGATAAACACTCACACACAGGCACAACATATATGCAACAGTTATGCAGTCTCACAGACATGAAAGCCACAAATATTCACAGGCTAAATACAACACTTGAATGCACACAGTCCCAACATATTTATTCTCTCTCTCTCTCTCCAATCAGATTGCTGAACATATGTCTGTGTCAGGTAGACATGGGGTTCAGTTGATACCAGGTAGCATGGAACTATTCATATTGCTTTTTGCCGATGATATTGCGATATTGCTTTATTATCAACAACTCCAGTTGGACTTCAAAATCAATTGAATATTCTTAAATCATGCTGTCAGGTGATGAAGTTGAAAATTAATGTGCAGAAGACAAAAATAATGGTGTTCAGAAAAGGCAGGTTTTTAGGTAGGCATGAGAAGTGTTTTTTTGAAGATGAAGAAATAGAAGTAGTAAATGAATACTGTTATTTAGGGTATACATTCACATCAAAGATAAGTCCCAAAAGGGGGACCGAACATCTTGTTGTGAAAGACAAAAGGGCAACCATGATCCTTGTGGAGGCTTTTCAAAAGTATAAAGAAATGTCATATGCAGTATTTTCAAAATATTTGATGTAAAGGTACAGCCTATTCTGTTGTATGCATCTGAAATTTGGGGTATGAATAGACTAGAGAATGTAGAAAAAATTCATTTATTAGCATGTAAGCGATTCTTGGGAGTGCCAGTGAAAACGCCAAAGTGGTTTATGGTGATCGTGGTAGATATCCGTTATTTGCAAACTCGTTCTTAAATGTTATAAGGTACTGGTTTAGAACACTACAGATGGATCAAAATGGCTTACCAGATGTTGCTTGGATTAGATTTAAATGGAAAACAGTGTTGGGCTTATCAGGTTAGAGAAATATTATGTACAACAGGTTTTAATTTTGTGTGGTTGCAACAAGGTGTTGGTGATGTGAAAGGATTTCTTATTACTTTCAAGCAAAGACTTACAGATATCTTCATTCAAGAATGGTCGGGTACTATTAGTGATAGAGACAGATATTCATGCTACAGACCATTCAAAGTTATATTTGAAAAAGAAAAATACATAACAAATGCTGATGAATACTGTTTCAGAGTGGCGTTGTCTCAGGCCAGATTTAATGTGCTTCCTTTAAATAATAATGTTAATAGGTACACTGAAAATAATGTTTTAAAGCATTGTCCTTTTTGCCAAGGTGAACTAGAAGATGAATACCATTTGTTGTTTGTTCTGTATACTGATCTACGGACAAAATTTCATCAAGACTGTTTAAACATGCCTCTTAGTTCACTTATCCGATCAAACAGCAAGCAGAGAAATTGCCATGTATCAAAATTTATTTTCTATGCGATCAAAAGGAGAAATCATATACTCAGACCTAACTGAGTAGAATTAATGTCAAGTCCATGAACATTATGATATTGTGTCATCTATTCAAGTGTTATAATACCCCTTCCCATGCCCACCCCCAGTCCCCTGGTTTTGAACTGTGGTCCATGGCCAAAGTTCATTAAACCATTTTCGTTCGTTCTCTCTCTCTCTCTCACACACACACACACACACACGTGTTCCGCACGTGAAGATCGAGGAAAACTAGTACCCAGCCACTGTCAAGAGTGCTGCATTCCGGGTCACTCTCCCCCCCCCCCACCTCCCCCCCCCCCACACACACACGTGTTCCGCACGTGAAGATCGAGGAAAACTGTTACCCAGCCACTGTCAAGAGTTCTGCATTCCGGGTCATCCCCACAAGGTGACAGTGTCTCACCGATTCCATGTTTGGTAAATTGCAAAGCAGATTTCACATTGTGGAGGACAACGTTCAAGCTTTAATTTCCATGAAGACTGCATAACTATTGCATTATCACTCTCAAAACGTAAATAAAGATTCGAACTTTAAGTGAGGACGATCAATTCAAGGTTGACAATAATCCCCACCCACCACTCCCTCTCCTCTACTGATCCCCTTCACCTCTCGCCAGCCAAAACATTTCCCCCTCCGCACCAAAGAATTGCAAAAGCTAATTTCACTGAGGGCGCAAAAACAAACGAGGCAATACATCTACTGCAAGATACAATACCAATAGAGCTGTGCGCAATAAGGAAACTGTGTGGGCTTGGCTAACGGTGGGGACTTGGTGAGGTTGACTTTACAGTGGGGGCTTGGTAAAGCGGATTCCTGAAGACTGCTGTCAAAGCTCAAATACACTGTTGGATGAGCACTGTGTTTTGTTCTTACAATGATCTTTATTGTCCGTTTAAGGGGTTTAAGGGGTTAAAAAAGAAAAGAAAAAAAAAGGAAAGTGTCACCCGATATGACAGCTGTAAACGAAGTGACCAGGCCAGACAAGGACCGTTCGGCGGCCCCAGCATGATGCCGAATCCTGCAGGATAACCCTCACCCGGCCTATCAAAGGTGCAGGGATCCAGGGAAGGCAAGACGGGTGGGGGGGGGGGGGATGTACTACTGGACAAGGAGGGGCGGAAACACTTTAACGTCTCCACTGATCCATGGGACCCAAGTCTCGTTGAAATTGTTTTGAGGACTTCGGTTTTCGCAGCATCAGCAATAAAGCAATGGGAGTTGGAATTCTAATTATCCTGTAATCGACTTGGGAATAGTGTTGGTTTTTTTCTTTTTCTTTCTTCTTCTTCTTGTAATTTCGAAAGTATGTACAACAAAGCAAAGTTTCTGTCAAGATTGTTCGAGGTGCATACATCTGTCTACGTCGTCAGGAAACCTCTTTAGTCAGTGGATTTTTTTTTATAACAGAAATAGAATGGAAATTGCTGATATAGGAATATGCAAAAGATGTATGAGACAAGCGCAGATTTATTACCCCTGCTAAAGGACCTTTGTGTCCAATATCTGATCCACTGTGCCACATGTTAAAATCTATAATCCAAAACTAGATTCTGAAAACCACAATGGTAATATATGGCAAGCTTCCCAAAGATGTAATATATATTAAGCAAGAAATTCACTTTTCATGGCAAGGGGGATGAGGCCACCCAAAGAAAAACAGAACTGGTTCAGTCAAACGAAATAGAGAACACCCCCAAAAGCAATGAAAAATATGCCAAGTCAGAACCTCATTCTCACTGTTCCTGGGCCAGACACAGGCGGGCACGCGCGCGTGCGTGTGCGTGTGTGTGTGTGTAATACAACAAAACAACTATAGGAATATTAAGAAGAAAGCCGAGAATAACACTTAACTGTTCCAGTCACAACTGTAAACAGAAACTGAGTAAGAAGGACCAAAGTGCGGTGAATCATTACCAAACTGGGGTGAAGACCATGTAAAACAATTTTACCGTACGTTTTGGTGGTGAGTACAAAGAGTTGCCTAATATTGCAGCTGCAAACTAAGTGACTTCAGACATCAAAGTCAGTGGGACATGTTTAAAAATAGTGAAGACATTCAAATACCTTGGCTCCATCATATCTGAGGAAGATTCAAAGCCTAAGATCGTGACAAGGACTGCACAAACAACAGGTGCGATAGCAAGACTCCAAACCATCTGCATACCAAAAAAATTCACCTTCTGTCTATTGATAGGTTTTTTGTTTGCTTTTTTGGTGTGTCATTAGTGGAATATTACTTGTCAATATGTATTTTAAGTGATTGAACGAATAGGCCTATTTTTAGTTTTTTACATCACTCTTTTTGTTTGCATGTTATGCGTAAAAGATGAATGTATGTAATGTTTCAATGCCCCCAGGGGGCACACGGTATGAACTCATTGCCTTGCCTTGCCTTGCCTTGCCATCCCATGCAAGTCTTCCTGTATGCATGAAAAACTTGGACACTCGTAGCAGACATGCAAAGAAAGATTCTGGTAACAAAAATGAGATACAAGATCTTGGGCATCCACAACACAGATCATGTTACAAACGAAGAGGTCCGCTGCAAAATCAAGCAAGCAATAGGACCTCTTGATGACTTCTAGTCGCCAGGGAATGGAAAAGTGAGTGGTACGGTCACGATTCCCGCTCAACAGGACTTATAAAAAGCATCTTGCAAGGGACAGTCAGATGAAACCAAACACGAGGAAGAGGTGGGAAGGTGATATTCAAGAATGAACAGGTTTGAACCTGGCGGAATCCCAGAGAGCAGAGGAGGACAGACAAGTGGAGGAAAGTGGTGGCGTTGTCTTCAGTGGTACCATAACATCAGCAGACGTTAACTGGTAGGTAAAGGTGAAGAAATAACCTAAGTGACCCGGCCAGACAAGCGCCATTCAGCGACCCCAGCATGATGCCGAATCCTGCAGGAAAATCCTTATCTGATGTAGCAACCTATTTGTACTCTTATCAGTTCTTACCTTGGGGACTATTTAAACTAACCTGAAATGACCGGGAGGCTAAATTTCAACTGGTCAGAACTTATCCCCCTAGTTAGATTTACCACCCCCTCTTTCTAAACAGATATGAGGGTCATTCTGGGCTAGCTTGAAATGATGGTTGTGGGTAAATAATTCAGCCCAGTTAGAACTGAACCCCTTACCTGCTTGTTGACAACTTCCTGTGAAGGAGGTAGGGGGCATTTTAGCCTAAAACAAATCGACCCCCAGCACCCTTGTATGACTTTGCAGTTGTACTGCCACTCCCCTCCCCTGGTTGGACAGGTTGGTGTATCATGATGAGCTAGTTAGAATCGGTCCCCTCCCCTCTTCATTACTTCTGGGCCAACACTCTACATGCTCGATTATCAGTTAGAATGGACAATCATGAGGCAAAACATGCAGCCTGCAGTGCAGAATCCATTGAAAAGACAATTGTGGATACCGTGGAACAAAAGATACAACAGATGGTGGAATTTAGAGAAAAGGAAAAAAGGAAAAAGAATATCGCTGTGGCTAACTTGCCAGAAAGTGATAAGGACTCTGCTGAAAGAGAAAGAGGCTATCGTAAACGAATTGTGTCGCTTTTGTGGACTCCATGAAAGCTATTAAAATAAAGTGCAAAATAATTATGCCCATTACTCAATTCGCTCAAGGAGAACATTTATTACCTCAATAATATTTCAGCCAATATATCACTGTACTTTCTATGATTTAGTCTAAAACAGCTTTCAAAATCTCGTCATATCAAATTTTCTTACCTTATTTACGTAGTTCCACCCCTTACCTCAAACGAAATCCTGCAAGTTGACCAGCGAACATTTTTGGTCTCTTTGCTCCTTTCTTCCTCTTCCATTAGTGTTCAGCGGTCATAACTTTGACCATTAACATTTTTGCAAGTGCAAGTGTGTGCTCTTTGTCAGAATTTCGTACTCATAGTCCTTATCCGTATGCAGTTAATCTGTCGCATAAAGATTGTACAAAGGTATCAGTTTCAGCCATTCGTTCTATTGTGGTCCTGAAATTTCCCATCCATTACAGAAAGCAAAATTACGCTGTGCAAACAATATATTCTTGTTCTTTCGCTTTCTCAAAATATCGACAAATCCAGGTCGCAGGTTGGGCTGAATTTTGCGGTTTTGCAACCATAAAATTGATAAGCTTTGCTGATTGGTCAGGAAATGAAATGTTAATTTCATCTGACCAATCGTGTGCATGCACACACTACACAATGACTTGTTCTCGTGGTGCGAGGGAAGGCTCATTCTCGTGAATCACGAATCGCATGCACTGGGAGATGAGCAATGGAGACAGAAACGCCTTGAGTGACAGGCGTTGTCGGAAAATGTCGTTCAGTTGTCGCCAGTCACAACTGATAACAGGCAGCGAGAAGAAGACACGTCAGACCACTGAAATGAACAACTTTGTAACGTTCACTTCCTTGGGACGGTTTTCCCAAGCCGCAGTATTGATGTTATTGCTGTTGGGTTAATTTTTCTGTTCAGATACGTGCGCGCGCGTTTGTTCAAAGTGTGAAGATATTTGTGTCCGTGCATACACTTGACCATTTTTTGGGGGGTGGAGAAGAGAGTGACCATTTCTCGGGATTGGGAAGAGTGTGCATGCATCAGAGAGAGAAAGAGAGAGACTGATGTGGCAAAACGAGACAGACGTATGATAATGTAGTAGAGTGAAACTGAGAGACTATAGAGAAATATAAAAGAAAAATAAGAAACTAGTAATGAAGAATAACATAAAAAAAGTTATTAATAAATTATTACAATATTTTATAATTGTGCATAGCTTCATATTGTTAGAATGCACAATTCAAGTTTTTAGAAAACAGATGACGTATTTAGAATAGAGTTACTTCCCTTGATCTTTTAGAAGACAGTTCACTGATGCTGTGTTCGGTGAGCCCGATGACAGTAGTGCAAGTTGCTCAGCTTGTAATATGCACAGCTTTGAACAGCAGAGGAGGCAACTGCTGTCACAACTATCTGGGCTAGAATTTAATTATAGTGAAGAGAGCTTGCCCAAGTTATATCGCCACTCTCTCGGCCAAGAGGGTTTTGGGTTTTAGGACAGTCGGCGTTGGGATGGCTCCCAAAGGCCAACTCGCCCCCCAAGGCTGCGGCACTAACAGCAAGTGCAATTTTGCCCCCTAGTTTGAGAGCCATAGTCCTTCACAAAAGACTAAGCTGTAAACGAATTCACCATTGCAATGGAGAAACCATTGCTCATACAGCTCTCACTTTGCTGTTGGCCCAACTTTAAGCTCTGACACGACTGATATTCACATTGGCTCCTAACAATCTCTCTCTCTCTCTCTCTCTCTCTCTCTCTATGTATATATATATATATATATATATATATATATATATATGTGTGTGTGTGTGTGTGTGTGTGTGTGTGTGTGTGTGTGTACACGTGTTGTTCCAGTCCTTGCACGTCATGGAGAAAGTGGCATCGGCAGTGTCCTGCCCAGGCGGGTGCTGCGGGAACTGCTGCTGCTGCTGGTGCTGCGACTGCTGCAGCTGGTGCTGGGCGCAGGACAAGGACAAGAAGCACGTGCAGCGCCTGGACATCCAGCACCCAGTCATCACCGCGGAGCCCTCCCCCCAGCGGCTGGACTCCACGGGCAGCTACACGGACAGCATCAAGAGCGGCGCGGGCAGGGAGAGAATGGACAGCGACAACCACTCCCGCACCGACTCTGTCTCCTCCGTCGGCAACATCAGTGCTGACAGCGGCATCGGCAGCTGCGGCGGTAGCGGTAGCATCGGCGGCAAGCGTCACGTGACCCCTGTGATCGACATGAAGCCGATCGAGTTCTGGACGGCCAACAGGGAGAGCGTGCAGCCTCGCACGCGACGTCGCCTGCCCAGTGAAAGCGAGATCAGCATCGACAACCTGCAGAGGGACCTCTACGAGCCTGAGGCCGAGGAGCCGTGCATGACCGACGAGGAGAAGCTGGCGCAGTACCAACTAGGGCAGCTGCACTTCGGGCTGCAGTACGACCTCACCACCAAGGTCCTGGCCGTCAAGATCATCGAGGCTAAGGACCTGCCTCCCCCGTACTGCCTGGACGAGAACAAGCAGGACATGGCCCGATCCAACCCATACTGCAAGGTGTCCCTGCTGCCTGACCAGAAGAACTCCCAGCAGACGACGGTGCAAAGAAAGACTCAGAACCCCGAGTGGAGCGAGTACTTCATGTTCGAGCTGGCCTTCAAGGAGGCCCAACTGCGCACGCTGGAGGTGCTTGTGAAGGACTTTGACAAGTTCTCCAGACACTGCATCATCGGCCAGGTACTGCTGCCTCTGGAGAACGTCAACCTCATCAAAGGGGGCCACATGTGGAAACCGCTCAGCCCCAGCAACTATGTGAGTGCTTTCTGTGTTCCTCTTCTTCCATCGGTCTCTTCGTTGTTGTTTTTTCCTGTCTGTGTCTCTCTCTCTCTGCATATACAAATCCTCTCTCTCTCTGTCTGTCTGTCTGTCTCTCTTTCTCTCTCTCTCTCTCTCTATCTATCTATCTATCTATAAGTGTGAGTGTGTGTGCGCGCGTGTGTGTGATGACATCAGTGTTAAATCAGCAGACACGGATATCCAGATTTGTAGATAAGCACTTTAGTCATTCCTTTGATTCAGAATGGTGGAACAATGCTTTCTTTTGAAATGTTTAATGCACTACAAAATACTCCGTATGTCTCTTTCATATGCAGTGTTTCCTATTTTTACAGTCATGATCTAAATATATGTCCTGTTAAGGTCTTTCTGTAGTTGGTTGGTTGCTTTGGAAACACATTTTCAACTCACAAAATATATACAATCATTACAAAATTATCCCTAAACTTCTCTGTACACATTGTGATGTTATTCGTTTGTTTGTGTCTTTCTTTGTTTTACTGCTCAGACAGCTTTGCGTATAAAAATTCTCAATCTATTGTAAGAAACGAAAAATGATTACGACGTTCCATTAAATGGATAATTTTGAAGATTCTGCGTATCACTCAGAATCATGAACTCTTACCGATGCTGTTATTATCATTGTTGTTGTTGTTGTCTTCGTGGTGTTATCATCGTTGTCGTCTTCATCGTTGATTTCGTGACGATGAAATCCCCCCAATGGTTAATGGTGACAGGACCAAAGCCATTGCATTTGCTGAATACTTAACTGGAGACAATGGGAGCGACGCACATATGCCCTCTCATCTCAGTCCCATTTGTTCATTGTCACTCAGTCATATCAGTGTGCGAACGTTCGTATTGTTTTGCCGGGTGCACTTTGGTCTCTGTGATGCAGACACTGGGCGAAAGTGAGTGAGTGGATAACAATGTCACCACGTCGTATGCACAAACACTCTGTCTGCCTGTCTGTTTCACAGGCCAGATCTTGGACACATATCTGTATGTGTGTGTGTGTGTGTGTGTGTGTGTGTGTGTGTGTGATTATTTTCTTCATGAAAAAGAAGAAACTTTACTGTGCTTTTGTTGATTTAAAAAACAAACATTTGATTCGGTTTGGAGAAGAGGGTTATGGCAAAACCTTGTTCATGAAGGCGTGAATGGTAAAATTGTGCGAGTCATAATGAACATGTATGATAGAATTAAGTCATGTGTGTTTTTAAATGGTGAAAAATCTGATTTCTTTAGCATTTTAAAGGTGTACGACAAGGAGAAAATCTCTCGCCTTTGCTTTTTTTCTCTGTATCTCAATGATTTAGAGTCGTATTTGACTTAGCATAAGAGTCCATCTGTTCATCTTTTATTGAATGTTAACATTTCAGAGTTAGATAATTACATGCGATTATTTGTACTGTTGTATGCAGATGACACAATTTTACTTTCGGAGACGAAAGAAGGATTGCAACAGTCCCTCAATGTTTTTCACAGATATTGTTTAAAATGGAAACTAGTGGTCAATGTAAAGAAAACTAAAGTGATGATATTTAATTCTGCAAAAAAGCTAAAACCTGTTTTTAAGTTTGGTGATGCATGTTTGGATGTTGTCGATTCTTTTAAATATCTTGGTGTCGAATTTAGTAGAAACGGAACTTTTTACAAAGCTAAAAAAAATTATTTATGAACAGGGCCAAAAAGCTATGTTTTCTTTACTTCAGTCAGCCAGAAATCAAGATTTACCTTTACATATCATTCTGGACATGTACCAGTCTATGATTGTTCCTATTTTGTTTTATGGTGCAGAAATATGGGGTTATGAAAATGTAGATATACTTGAAAAGTTATAATTGAAATTTTTGAAACGCTTGTCCAAACTGAACAGAAATACTATGACCCAAATTGTTTATGGAGAAACTGGTATTTATCCAATTAGTGTGTTAGTGAAAATGAGATTAGTTCGATTTTGGACCAGCTTAGTGATATCAAACACAGAAAAATATTCTGGGAAAATATATTTGATATTACTTGACTTATATCGAAATGGTATTTATTCTTCAAAATGGATGAGTTGTATCAGACAAATTTTAATAGAAGCAGGCTATGACTGTGTTTGGGATACTCAATTCTTCTGGGATAGGGAATCTTCCTGCAAGAATGTCAACATTGCTTTGAGAGATAGTTTTCAAAGTCTATGGAGACATACTCTAGAGGCGAGTAGTAAATGTTTGTTTTATCGAAATTTCGAAAGTGGATTTGGTAGAGAAAAATATATAAGTCAAATGCCTTATAATTACGTTATCAGCTTCTTCAGATTTCGAAGTAGTAATCATTCGCTGGAAATAGAAACAGGGAGACACAAAGGCATACCACGAGAGTTACGGCTTTATAAGGTTTGTAACATGTCTGTGATTGGGGATGAGTTTCATTTTATAATGGAATGTCCGAAGTATGATCAGTTACGAAATAGATATGTTCCTACAAAATATTTGTCTCCAAAATCGGTTTTTAATTTTTGTAATATGCTCAAAGGAGGCAAAAAAGTCATTTTAGCTGTAAGTAAGATGATCAGATTTGCAAATGTTGCCTAGCTATACTTTCGGAGTTAAAAGACATTTGTGTTTTCTCAGCTTTAATGTGACATTGTTGTGTATTTGTAAATGTTTGTTCTGGGCATGAAAAGATTATTTTGCAGTAATCCTCCATACTCCAATAGGAGTTTAAAACTTGAAACTTGTTTTCTGTCTGTCTGTCTGTCTGTCTGTCTGTCTGTCTGTCTGTCTCTCTCTCTCTCTCTCTCTCTCTCTCTCTCTCTCTCCCTCCTTCTCCCTCTCTGAAGGTCAAGATTCGGAGCTGTCTCAATAGCAATCTTCTTTCTCTTCCACCACCCTTTCCCCCCTCCCTAACTTCTCTCTGCCTGATCTGTTTGTTGGTCTGTGCACATTCTGTGCCAGTCTGGCCATACCAAAACATATAACTCGAATGACGGATGAAACAAAGCTCCATCGGGATCTGTCAGTGTCAGCGTCGTCGGTGTCTGATCCTAGGAGAGAAAAGGCCGATGAGAGAGGAGGTTGGTTGACACACGCACGTCTCCAATCAGAGGATCAAACAGGATAAGCTGACCATCAAAGTACCGTGGTGGTCGTGTGCAGCAGTCAGGTCTATGCCGCTGGCTCCGTGCTGGGGAAAAGGAGAGGATTTGGAAAGATGATAGTGGGGATAGAATGACGAGGAAGGAAGAAACCTTTTTGTTCTTAAGGACTCTTCTTCTTCTCCTTCGCATTTGGCTTTGCCCACTTTCTGATTCTCATCTTTTGATTGTTGTTCGTTTGTTTATTTGTTTGTATGTTGTTACAGTTATTGTTGTTGTAGATTGTTATCAGCATAAGCAACAGTAGCAGTACTATACATCAACATCAGAATCGTTATATTTTTGTATTCCAAGATTTTGACTTTTTCCCTTTTTTTTTCTTTCTTTTTTTTTTTTTTTTGTGGTCACGAGTTCAGTGCATATATTGTCATTTCATTTAAGTGTCAATTCACGAGCATAATTTCTATCGCTTCCTGTTGGATCACAGGAAAGAATACTATACGCTCAGTAATTGGTCATCGCATTATCAGCATCGTAGTGGTATTAATGGAATTGTTTTTGGTTGATGTTGGGGTTTTCTTTGTCTTTTCTTTTTTTCTTTTTTGTTTTTTGTTTTGTTTTGTTTTGTTTTATTCTGTTTTTTGTTTTTTTGCTAGTGCAACAAGAGAAGAAACAGCAACAGCAGCATTTGTGATAATAACTGTTTCCAAAAAGTTCAAGATATCGGCCAGGCGATGTAATATAAATGAACTGGTCTTGACTTCTCCATCGTCAGCATCCTCGCACCCCTCCTTCCCCCCTTTGTCTGTCGTTACTATTATCATCGACGTCTTCATCATCACTGTCGTCATCATCCATCTTATTCTTCTTCTGTCTGATGTGTAGCTGCGGCAGGAATTGGATGAGGTGATACTCAAGGACATGGACATCATCATCATCATCATCGTTATTATCGTCTGGTGAGTCCACAGGAACGTCAGGACCTAGGAGAGGTGATGCTGTCCCTAAACTCTGCCCAGTACAGAACGCCACAGTGTGGACATCATCAGTATCGTAATCATCTGTGCTGTTTTTGTTGACGTCGTCATCATCATCACCATCATTATCGTTTTGATTGCCTGGTTTGTCTACAGGAGCGTCAGGACCAAGGAGGGGTGATGCTGTCACTGACCTACCTTGCCAGTGCAGGATGTTTCAACGTGAACATCATCGTCATCATTAGTGCTGTTGTTGTTGATGACGATGACATGGATACTTATCTAGCGCCTATCCTTGGTCAGATTCCAAACTCAGTACAGTACTTGCACAATAGGCTGCATACCTGAGTAGAGCCAACTGACAGTTGCTATTGTGCGCTCATCATTCGTTTCCTGTGTCATTCAATCAGGTTTCAGTCATGCAGTCATATACCCATACAGACATGTAACATCTTACGTGTATGACCATTTTCTTTATTTACCCCGCTATGTAAGCAGCCTTACTCCGTTTTCGGGGGGATGCATGCTGGGTATGTTCTTGTTTCCATAACCCACCGAACACTGACAGAGATTGCAAGATGTTTAACGTGCGTATTTGATCTTCTGCATGTGCATACACACAAAGGGGGTTCAATTCACGCACTAGCAGGTCTGCACATATGTTGACCTGGGAGATTGGAAAAATCTCCACCCTTTACCCACCAGGCGCCGTTATCGAGATTCGAACCCGGGACCCTCAGATTGAAAGTCCAACGCTTTAACCACTCGCCTATTACACTGTTGTTGTTGTTATCGCCAATATCATCATTATCACAATCGCCTGATGTGTCCACAGGAACGTCAGGACCTGGGAGAGGTGATGCTGTCGCTGAACTACCTTCCTAGCGCTGGGCGTCTCAACGTGGACATCATCAAGGCCAAACAGCTGCTGCAGACAGACATGATCGGCGGATCCGGTGAGCAGCATTGCAATATTGCCCACTGCTGGCACCACGTTTGTTTAGCATTGTGTTTATTTAATTCGTTTTCCCAACACACTCGAAGAATGCCAAAACAGCGGAATAAAAGTAGCCGTGCATATAACAGTCCATTCGTAGGTGCAGGCATTTCCCAGCCCACAAATAAAGGCGGAGACGAATGTATCGAAAGTCTCTCTACCTCTGTCTGTCTATCTTTCTCTGTCTGTCTGTCTGTCTGTCTGTCTTGGTCCCTGTCCCTGTTTCTGACTATATCTCCGTCTGTCTGTCTGTCTCTCTCTCTCTCTGGTTTCATACTAACCTTAGGGTCTGTAGCAAATAAAATGGCTTTATTTACCCATGGTCCTCTCTACATTTCTCTTCCTGTCTCATTCTTTTCTCTCTCTCGCTCTTTCCATGCCACTCTTCCACCGCCCCATCACCCTCCCTCTCTGTGTGTCTCTCTGTCTCCCTGTCCCTTCCCCCCTCTCTCTCCCTTGCCAGCACTCCACCAATCCCAGTCTCTGTACCAATCTCTCTGTCTGTCTCTGTTTCTCTGTCTGTCTGTCCCTCTCTGTCTCTGTCTCTGTCTCTCTCTGTCTGTCTCTCATCTTTGTGTATGTGCCGTTGGCCGGCCATACATCAGGCTAATACTATGAGCTGGGCGTAATTACCACCATGTTGTCATACAAAAAACGCTATCAATCGGAGGTCAATTGGAAACAAAATCGAGGACATTTATCTGGTTTTCATCCAATCTTGTTCACTTCTTTTCTTTTTCTGGTCAATCTGCTAGGTTTACACGCTGTCAACGAACCCGATCTTATGGTGAACGATTTCATGTCGAGTGCCGGTGCTTAGTTGATTTTCTGCAAAACAAAAAAACGGAGCGATGGGGGAATAAAAAAAAAGAAGGCAGAAAAACAGGTAAATGTCCATGGTTTTCTTTCTGATTGACCTTCGATTGATTGTGCAATACTCCTTGGATGACAATATGATGAAGTCTGCGTTAAAAAAATCTATAAAAAAATAATAAAACACTGATTTTACGCTAGTTCATATAGTTAACTGATTTAACCCTTACATCAAAATGTCTTCGTTCCGGAGTTCCCTGTTTGTGTGTCTATGTCGACATCCTTTCTCTCTCGCAGTCTCTGCTCCCCCCCCCCTCCCCGCCCCAACCCCCATTTCCCCCGGACAGTGTACACGCCAATCGCAGTCACGCACACTGACAGCGCGTCAAGCCAGCATGTGAAATCCGTGCTCGTGCACAATGGAAAAGCACGGGGTCTCACTCTCTTAGGGTCTACTTTTGGTCTCTCTCTGTCTCTGTCTCTGTCTCTCTCTCTCTCTCTCTATATATATATATATATATATATATATATTCTATATCACACACACACACACACACACATCCACACATCAAAACTGGGGCAGAGGACGGACTTCAAGAAGGATACCATTAGACTGGTCGAGATTGAAACTGAGACAGGAGAGACATATGATATTAACAAGAAAACAGAACAGGATGTTAGACAGACAATTGCTTGACGGCTCTAATAAATAAACAAATAAATAAAAGTATGTCGAAAGAGAGGGGGGGGGGGAGGAAAAGAAAAGATAGAAGAGGCACAGAGCATGGTCGCTTGCCAGACGTATTGATTTTTTTTTCTTTCTTATTTTTCCCCCGGTTTTGAACTCTGTTCTCTACGGTCTCCTTCCACGGTGTTTCCATAGCAACAATGACGTCACGGTGGTCGCCTGTTGCTAAGGTGAAAAAGGGGGAGGGGGAGACATAAAAAAAAAAAAAAAGCTTAGGTAACCTGGTTGGATGCCGTGTGTGTGTGTGTGTGTGTGTGTGTGCTGACCTCGTCGAATGTTTTCTCAAGCAGAGGCTGCATGGTCGTCTGTTACATAAAGGAAGAGAAAGATATATAGAGGGGAGAAAGAGAGGAAGGAGAGAGAGAAATGTGTGTGTGGTAGGAGTGGGGGTGGAAAACTAGGGGAGAACGGAGGAGGGAGAGAAAATAGGAAGAAGGAAATTCGTTGCTTTTATTCATTTGCTCATTTATGATGTCTCTCTCTCTCTCTCTCAATCACACACACACACACACACACACACACACACACACACTAGCGCACAGCACACACTACACATTTTACCCCGTCCAAAAGATGTCAACTTAATGACCACACACACACACACACACACACACTTACACAAACACAAGCGCAAGCGCGCACATACACATACACAGCCCACACACATTTTCCCGTCTAAAATCTCTTTAGTGTATAGACGTTAAAATTAATGACAAAACAACTAACCAGCCAACCAACACACACACACACACACACACACACACACACACACACACACACACAGATAGAGAGAGAGAGAGAGAGAGAGAGAGAGAGAGAGAGTTTCGTGAAAAATTGAAAGACAGAGAGAGGGGTAAGGAGGAGTCAGACACTGGGCATTTTCAGAGACGCAGTTTCAAACGCTCACGTGCTGGCGTAACACCTGTGCACCTTAAAAAAACCCACATATATATCTACACGCACATAGGCCCACGCATACACGCATGCACACACACACACTCACACACACCCTCACACACACACACACACACACACACACACACACACACACACACACACACACACACACACACCAACCAACCAACCAACCAACCAACCACAAAAAAAGATGCACACACACACACACACACACACACACACACACACACACACACACACACACACACACACACACACACACACAGATGCCGGCGCACGTGCGGAAAACAATTACCTGACATAGTTCAGTTCGCGGCATTTAAAACTCTTAACTTTTAAACGGAATCTATAAACGGATTGATCCCCCTCTCACAGACTCGCCTCTTCATCCTCCTCCCTCCCACGCACACACATACTTCCTCTTTGATATATTGGTCAACGTAAAAGCGTATTATGCGAGGTGTCCTCGGAGAAAGCGATGTGTTTGTTGGTTATTTGCACAAGGCATAACACTGCGCACGTTAACCATATCCTGCTTCATTGTATACTGCCATGTCAGGGATCAAGAGATGAATTAAAGCACGCTTGTCGCGTCTTGTCAGAAAGCCACATACATGACGTGCCCTTTATGAATATCAATCTCGACAGTTTCGTGTGATTATTATTTGCTGAAATCAGTCAGTTGGCAGACCCAGCGCACGCACGCACGCACACGTACACACACGTAACACACACACTCGCGCGCGCGCACACACACACGCATACACACACACAACACACACACACACACACACACACACACACACACACACACACACACACACACATACACACACGCGCGCGCGACTTCAAACAGCATTGTTTGTTAAATCTTGCCATGTTGATGTCATCTACAGATGAAAACCTTGTCAACGAGTTCAATCTTTATCTACTTAAAGCGTTAAAAAGGCGCAGTGCCTACGTAAGGACATGAACATTCTGTGTTAATTAGTACGCGACTTTCAATATCTCTTCTATGTGCATCCCCCTTGTAAAGGGGCAATGAATAAGATATCTGAGTCTTGAGTCTGAGTCTATGAGTCTATGTCTCTGCCCCACAGTCTTGATCACCAAGATCATTATCACCTTCATGCACTTCAAATTCTCTGTCTCCATCTGTCTGTCCCCGTCCACCAAGATTATTATCACCCTGATGCATCTCTCTCTCTCTCTCTCTCTCTCTCTCTCTCTCTCTCTCTCTCTCTCTCTCTCTCTCTGTCTATCTCTGTCTTATCTCTGTCTCTCTCTGTCCCACAGACCCGTACACCAAGATCACCCTGTGCATTTTGAGTTCTCTGTCTGTCTATCTCTCTACCTATCTATCCATTTATCTATATATGTCTATATATCTATCTGTCTATATCTCTGTCCCACAGATCCGTACACCAAGATCACCCTGGTGTGCTTATAGTTCTACCTATCTATCTGTCTACCTACCTATCCATCTATCTATATATCTAACGATCTGTCTGTCTGTCCTTATATTTATTTATCTATCGATCTATCTGTTCATCTATCTATCCATCCTTATATTTTATCAATCTATCGATCAGTCTATCTGTTCATCTATCTATCCATCTGTCTATCTATTTTTGTCTGTTTCACAGACCCGTACACCAAGATCACCCTGGTGCACTTCGAAAAGCCCATCAAGACGAAGAAGACGTCCATCAAGAAGAACACCATCGACCCGGTCTTCAACGAGTCTCTGTCCTTCAATGTGACACCCCAGCAGCTGGACAACACGTCGCTGGTCATCACCGTCTGGGACCACAACACCAAGAGCAAGGACGACTTCGTGGGCCGGATCACCCTGGGCAGGTACGGCAGCGGGCCGCACGAGTATACCCACTGGAACCGGATGCTGCAGTCGCACCGGTCCCCGGTGGCGCAGTGGCACTCGCTGCGCTCGCGTCAGGAGTGCGACCAGGTGTCGCCGGCGTCCATCGCCGTGTCTTAGAGGTCCTGGTTTCTGGATGTATGGTTTTGTATTGTATACGTCAGTACTTCTTTTTTGTGACGGACTTTGAACTATCTTAGCGTTTAAACAAGTCGCCGCAGAAGCCAGTACTTTTTTTTTTTTTTTTCCAACGGACTTTGAACAATCGTAACCGGTTCAAACGTTGCAGAAGCCAGTACTTTTTTTTTTCTTTATTTAAAAAAAAAAAAAGTTTTTGCGACGGACTTTGAACTATCTTAGCGTTCAAACGTCGCAGAAGCCAGTACTTTATTTTTCTTTTGCGACGGACTTTGAACTGTCTTAGCGTTCAAACAATGCTACAATAGGTACACACGGGCGTTGGATGAAATATGGGTTGGAAAGAAAGAGAAAAAAAAAACCCAAAACTGCATGGACCGTGGGGTATGGGGTAAGGAGATAGTGGACAGATATGCTGATTTGATTCTTCTAACACCATCTGACCGTCGATCGTTGCTGTCTTCATCTTCGTCATCATCGTCATGATCGTTACCATCATCGTCATCAAGTGACACCAACGCTGATTGGCTCACTCTAAGTCACCCCTGTAATTGTCATCACCATTATCAGAATGCCGTCGTTACAACTACAGTCATAGGACTTCAGATTGGTGTTGTCCAGCTTATAGATTATGATTTTGATGAGAATCGTTGGATGCTCGTCAGCAGACATGTCACATGTGCCAGTTCTGAATGTAGTGAGAATATCATCGTTTCTGGGCAGAGTTGTAAAAGTGTACATAGGCCTGTATATTGTGCGTTAATTGGGCTGTTATTTCCAAACATGCCAGTAGATTGTTGTTAATATGTTTCTGTTGAATTGTGCGCTAATTGCCCCTCCCCCTCCCCTCCTCATTTTCAAACATGCCAGTCTTTGTTATCATACTTCTCAATTACGCCTTCTATATACAGTGTAAAAGGGGGGAGGAGAACTGACAGCCTGCTGATGCACATTTTCATACGTATAAATCATTCTCTGAGTCACCCTCTATACTTCTTCCACATTCTGAACAACTCCCTTCCCAGCTAGTCTCCTCCTTCCATTGGCTGATCGATCCACTGTTGTCATATTCATTGGCCTGGTCTCATGCTCTTTCTGTCTGTTATGTATATGTATTTTATTTTGTTCTCTCTCGACGGTAACCTAGATATACCTTATATATATATATATATATATATATATATATATATATATATATATATATATATATATATGTGTGTGTGTGTGTGTGTGTACTCCTTATACATGCACACACACATACATACATACATACACACACACACACACACACACACACACACACACACACACACATATATATATATATATATATATATATATATATATCAACTTCTTTTCTTGCTGTCCAGTGGTCTGACAATTAACTACCGTCCAAAATCTTGTCAGATGCTAATTAAAGCAGCATTCGCTTCTGATTCATTCAGCTCAGGTGAACAGTAATGATATGACTTTAATGGAGATGGATCTCGCTTGCACTCTGACAACAAAAAACAACAACAAAAAACATGATACCTGAGACAAATGCTACACAAGGCTACATTCGCTCAGTTATTCAAGGCGGGAAAACAAAGGATCAGTTTTGTACTGTACGGTTCACTGCTCAGTATGGAGAAGAGATCAATCAATAAAAGGACACTGAAGAAACACATCTATACACGATGTTCAGAAAGCATGGCCAGTGTGAAACTTTGACATGGCATCATCGTCATTATTCTGCGCATTTTAATGGCACAAAGAATACTTGCTATCCATAAATACAAGTTCATTTATTATAAACAACCTACAAATGACAAAACGTTCGGACCAGCCCACATGACATGATCTTGTGATCGGTCAAACTGGGTGCAGAGGCCGATTCGATGCTGCTCTCAGATCATGACCAACATCAGATGTGGAAGTTTAGTGAAGTCACCTATCCAACTTGGAGTCCAGGGTACTGTACCCACAGCAACGCTGGACTGGACATTTAGCAAGCACGGAGGACACATACATGCTTAACCCTTTGACAGCTGCTGACGAGTATGTTCGTCCACAGAGGGCTGTTGTCACCTCAGTGAGATAACACAGAGCTTAGAAGGGATGTCACTCACCATTCCTTATTAGCACTTCTCCTTTTCGGGACTGCACTGCTTTTGTTCATCAAAACCACTTACACCATAGATAAGGACACAAAAGTGACTGCACTTCAAATTCAGGCCACACTGACATTTCACCAAAGGTCGGCATTCAAGGGGTTAAAGAAGTCTTTTTCAGTGCAACGAAAGTGAGAAAGTGCAACCGTGAAATGACAAAAAAAGAAGAAGAAAAAAGAATCTCTAACAAATGAAATAGATATGCTGCAACAAGCTTAAAGAAGCTGAACAAACAATGCTGATTAACCAAACTTTCAAACAGAGATGTTTCGTAAGGATACATGTTAAGTCATGACCTGTGCTGCCATCATAATTAGTCAATTCCACACAGCGGTTATCACTGGATTTGTTGAGATTATTCTTATTTGTTTCACTTCCCTCTAATGTCCCTTACTTCTTTCTTCTTCTTTTTTTAAAGAATAATTATCACATTCCTTTCTGTGTGTAGTTTACACGTGCATATTCATCAGCTTCATCTGCAAATCTGAAATCGATTCAAGACTCATGTCACACTGGATGAAACTCAGCAATATGATTGTGTACATTTAATGGACAAAATCTCTGCTTGTGTGATTTTTACAACAAAGAAATGCGATAGTGAATTTATCATATTGTATCTATCAGTAATTTAGTAATCTGTTGGTCCTTTACAAAAGGTAATGTGAATCCTGGCATCTTTCCTTCTGTTTTATTCCCTGTCTCCCATCGTGTGTAGTACAACATGTCATCTATCCTGACATATCTATTTTGTGTTGACCCATGTCCTTGTCATCACCAAAAGTGGTGAGTCTATGTACATATGTAAATTAATTCATGTAAATTGATATATTTATATGTCAGTAATCAGCTGATTCACAATATTCACCAGTAGTATGTCTGTACATATGTAAATTAATTGTAATCAATACATCAGTTGCATATGATCAGATGGTTCGCAATGTATGCTGAAAACAACTGACTTCCTTTGCACCCCCTACCCAGCCACCTCTCCTCCACCATAGATTCATATCTCCCCTTTCCTCTTTCTGATTATTGTTGACCTGATCCCAAACATGGCAGAATGATGCTCTGTACAACATTTCTGCAGTTTGTCCAGTGCAGTCTGAAACAAGTGTCTTGAATGATCTAAATGACTCCCCCCACCCCCCTCCCACAAATGTGACTTTGATGGAAAAAAACAAAACAAAACAAAACATTGGCAGTTCAGCTGCATTATATTAATGGCCTCTAATTTTGAACAGACTGAAACAAGATTTGTCTTAACTGTTTCTATCAATAACTGTATATAGTAATGATCTGTACCATAGACAAAGTCAAATATATCCATGTTACTTATGTCTGTCATTACTGTCGTGTTTCCTTTCATCTGCTAGAGCTTATTGTATTGAACTTGCTAGTTTTATTTTTGATAAATTCCAAGAAGAGCTCTATTTTAGTACATGAGGAAAAAAAGGAAAGAGAGCTGGAACTTTTTCTTTTTTCCAAATTGATGTACCTGGGGAAACAGATTTTATGTTTCAGAAAAAAAACCCAACAGAGTGCTGTCAAATGCCTTTCTTTTCTAAAAAAACAACAACAAAAAACAAAAAACAACAAAAAAAAACAACCAATAAACAAAACAAAACAAAAAACCACCCAGATCTACTCAGATGACTTACTGAAAATACATAATTTCTGAAATATTTTGTGTTTTGGAGCATGACTAGTGAGAATTAGTCTGCTGTAAATTACCAATAGAATCATTTAAAATAGTTGGACATTTACAGAGTAGCCTTCACGTATCACGTTTTCAGTTTTTGTAACGCTGTACAGAATTGGCTCAGGTAAATACAATGTGATAAAAAATATATATATTCATGTTGAAAATGCATTTTTATTTCTAATTTTGTCTGTGTAAGAGCTAGTGTGTTTAATAATAGTGATATATGGTAGCCAATGTTTCAGGTTTCCAAGACTGTGCTGTTTGGTGATATGATTTTTCTTTCTCACGTAAACTGCAAAATAGTCTGCTGAAGCTGATAGTATTATCATGCTTTGTTCCTGTAAGGAAAAGAAACTGACCGTTGTTTTTGTTGTCGTTGGTCTCATCTTTCTTTGGCCAATATGATAAGCATGTTATGCTGATTTTTATTTCACATTTGGGATGGGAGCTGGGGAGTGGGATTTACATTTACATCCATTTACAGTGTGTGTGTGTGTGTGTGTGTGTGTGTGTGTGTGCATTCTGGTAAGATTCTGATATTTGTTCGTTTGTATGTACACGTGAGTGTACATTTGCATGTTAGCATGTATGCATTTGTGTGTACTCACGCGCACGCTTGAGTGTGTGTGTGTGTGTGTGAAGGAGTGGGAGATACAGAGAGGCAAGGAGAGTGGTAACAAAGTGCTGTTGGACACAAAAATCCCCACAATTTCAAGCCTCAAACTTTGTCAAGATGCTATTGTCACATAGACAGGGTGAACACAAATGCAGCAAGAGGGGAAGAGAAGATAAATGGCACTGTCAACAGATCCTGAGGCTTGGGTTCATGAAAACTGTAAGCTTTGGATCTTCTGAGTGGCCTGCACAGCTGTGGTGATAAAAGGACTTTGTTCTGATTGTGTGCACTGTGTTACACACACACACACACACACACATATTCATACACATGCATGCACACCACACATACATACACATGCATGCACATTGCACACACACATAATACAGTCACACACGGACACACACACACACACACACACAGAAAAATAACTTTGTTTCAAACTTGTTTTCCATTCTGGTAAAACTAGATTCTGTGTGAATTATTTCAGGGGTGGTTGAGTTCTGCTCTTCAATGTAGACTATTTTTTGGGACAAAATACTGTGCACATATATATTTTGAAAATAAAGGAATTACTGATTAACATTATTCAATTTTATTGGGGTTTTTTTTTACCTGTGAGAGTCAGAATGAACTCAGAGGGGTCATACAATGAGAGACAGACAGACAGAGAGAAGGGATGAAATATTCCACATTATATGAAAATCACTTTGGTGAAAAGTGCTTTGTGGGTGAAAAAGAAAAGACTGAACCTTGAAATATCTCTAAATTCAATACCTTCACTGGTTTATGTGTCTAATTATTTTTAACCCTATCTGGGGAAAAAAATTTAAATCTTAGAAACAATAAAGGTACACAATCTGCAGAAACAAAAATAAATTAAGCACACAAGTGCGGCCAGTCCAAGAATCTTGGTGGTGTATGGCTGAAGTTAATGTACAGATCAATCAGTGACTGCAGTTATACAATGCACAATAAAACAGAAGTGGCAATAGTGTCAGTATTTGTCATACACTTTGTAAACACTTTGTTCCATTATTTGATTGGAAAAGGGTAGCAGAATCAGGATCAATATTTTCTTCTGACGCAGCCTCAACATATCTGATTCTTATATCTGTGGTATACAAGCACATAATGAGAGAAAATAAGGCCTGGGCCTATTGTTTCCCATCTTTGATACTGTTCAAACATGTTTTTGCATGAAGGCAAACTATAAAATTCTCTGAACTGCAAACAAAGTCCTAAAATAATTCCAAGTGACCAACAAAATAAATCTTCCAGAGCTAAACTGAGGTGTTAGAAACTGAAATGTTTTTTGCAAAAGATACTGAGAAAAGAAAGTACTGTTGGACACAAACTATTCCATGCTTTAACATTTGCAACGGTACAATATTCGCAGCCCATTCTGTTACAGCCTGAAACAGCACCCTTTCATGTCTGCCCAGTCTGGTGTGTGTGCAGAGAGAAAGAAGATGTACATGTGCATGTGTGTGAGTGTAAGTATGTGCGCATGTGTGTGAGTGAGTGAGTGAGTGGAGTATGTGTGTGTGCGTGTGTGTGGGGTGCTAAGTTAAATTTGTAATGCAAAAATGGCATTTACACACTCTCACTTTTTCTCTCACACACAAACACACATGAATAAACACATACATGCAGTCGACACACACACACAAATACAGACAGGTTCACTCCCTTCAAATTTATTACTTTCTGAGTTCCTCAGTCACATCACAAAGTGTCTTCTGATATTATCCTCTTCCAGAAGCACCAGACACACAATTAAAACATTCACTTACTCAAGCCAAAATCAAACGGATTCAAGGTTCACAACACACACAGACCCAAACACCAGGACAGATCAATGGGAGACACCTACATATGTCTTCACTGTCCCCAATCAGCCATGTTCTTTTGTGATCCAGTTGACAGCAAAAATAAAATTTATT
>NC_134893.1:38065082-38075082 GCF_041734735.1 Babylonia areolata | reverse complement strand
TACACAACAAACATCATTTGTACATACCTTTTGAAGAGGTTCTGTTTAGGACAACAAAGATAATTTATACAGACCTTTTTCTGAGGTTCTGTTTCGGACGACAAAGATCATTTGTGCAGAGCTTTTGTTGAAGTTCTCTTTAGACAACAAGTATCATTTGTACATACCTTTTGTTGAGGTTCTGGTCCTGCTTCAATAACAAAGATCATTAGTACAGAACATTTTACAGGCCTGTTGTTGAGGTTCTGTTTCAACAACAAAGTTCATTTGTACAGACCTTTTGCTGTGAGAGAGGCTCCTTGTTGGTGGCCGCCTTGGCGATTTCCTTCATCTCCTTTTCTGTGGGAGCAGTGACAGACAGCACATCATTCAGGGTGGACCCCACCACCATGATTTTCGCTCCCTTGGTCACCTTCAATTCTCGCAACGTTTGATGGTCTTTGGCAAGGCCTGGGAGGAGAAGAGTCAATTTTCATCAGGCAAAACCATATCTAACACGTCAAATCCGCAAAGCTCATACACAGATTCACATAAATAATATTTGTAATGTAATATCTTAAAAATATTACAAACTCATTTGCCTAAGGCTGTAGTACTGAAATATTTAGCCTTCTAAAATAACAAACAAGTATATCTTACAGATATACTGTCATTACTCGTCACCCATCTAGACTATAAAGTGAGTGTCTCAAGACAGTAGCCCCACCCCACCCCCACCCCAACCCTCCCATCTAACCCCCATCCCTTCAGCCCACCTACCCTGCCACTAGATCCGCTACCTGCTTCATGGTGCAATGAGTCCTGCATGGCGCTCTGGGCAGTTTGGGTGCTAACCTTTCAGGTGAAAGGATAAAATGATAACTTAAGTGTAACACACACTGTTTGCATGCAAAAGAACCTGTACCGTGGCAACATAAGATTTGCCCTTGCCTGGCCAGATTCTGTGGGAAAGAATCCATTGTGACAGAAAAACAAGCATACATGCAAACAGGAAAGAAAAGGGGGGATCGCTCAGCACTATGGTGATATGCTCTCTCATAGAAAAGCAGCACCAATTTCAAAAAAAGAGTCTTCTTCTCACTCATACAACACAATACCATGTAACGCAAAACTTATACAATAAAATACACTATGAATATGATATAACAAAATAGACTATGAATACAATAAAGCAAGCTAAAGAACATCTTTTTTCCTTCAATTTCTCATCTTTAAGTCCAATAAATCTGGCATCATAATCAGCAACATAGTAATACAATGGGCAGAAATGCTGCTGTTCAGTATGACCATCACTGGTTTGAAGATTAATGAAATCACAGCAGCTTCATGTGTTACCTCTGAACATGATCTTCTGCATGGATGGAGGTACACCTGAAACAGAAGTAAAACAACTACGTTGAGAACAGTCAGTGCTTTTATAAAACTGGGATCATCAAATCCAGACTAGAATTTGGAACTTAAGCATGTACATGAAGGACAAAGGACAGAAAAGAACTCTCGCAGACTTGTATAACATAATGTGTGGACTGTGTATATGAGTGATGCCTTCACTTTTTCGTTTTAAAGAAAATAAACAATAAACTGATTATGTGTGTACTCTGTGTGTGTGTGTGTGTGTGTGTGTGTGTGTGTGTGTGTGTGAGTGAATGTGAGTGTGTTGGTGGGGTGGGGGGCTGTGTGTGTTTGTGAGTGTGTTTGTGTGGTTGTGTGTGTGTGACATCCCTGATCAAGATCAAGAAGAGCTGACACAAATATGTAGACCTAATGTAAAAGTTGTTAAAGTCAAATATAATACAAGTTACTGAAAGTTCACAATATGAATATGAAAAGAACTGCAGCTGGTGAACAGAAATATTTTTACCTGTTAGCCCCTGTGCCTTGTTTTTCAACTGTTCAATTGTAGAATCCAGCTGCATTGACAAATCGAACTTCTGCTTGTTGAATATAACTTTAAAATCTATTGTTTCCGATGAACTGGAATCTGAAAAAAAATAAAAAGCAAAGAGCAAAAAATGAAATCAATTTATAAACATTCATTATAATTATGGCGCAGGATTGAGTCCCACACTCAGCATTATTTTCTCCTCCTCCATTAGACATTGAGTGGTGTTCTGGGTGTTAGTCATTCAGGTGAGACAATAGAGGTCCAGTGTGAAGCATGCACTTAGTGCATAACAACCCATAGCAACAAAAGGGTTGTTGGTGGCAAACTTCCACTTTCATAGGAAAACAAATACACTTACTAACTGGAGGGGGAAAAAGGGGGGGGGGGTTGCACTGTATCAACATGCTCTCCCTGTGAGAGCAGCCCAAATTTCACACTGAGAAATCTGTAGTGACAAAAAAGTAATACATCTCTTTTTCTCACTAATTTTGTGTTGATGATAAAAAGGCATGAAAATGTTTCAGTTCAGGCCAACAAAATAAAACCTAAGAAGTAAGATATGCTCCTTCCAAAAAGCAAAATTGCAAATATAATGAAATGATTTATAAAATATATGAAAATAAGAGATTTTTGGGTGTGCACCTCTATATCTTTTATTTACCTGCAAAAATTGAAAAATGTATGCTCATAGATGTAATACTATTAATAGCACATGAATTTTTAATACAGAATGGAGTTAATTCAAGCTAGTGTTTTATCAAATAGAGTAAATACACAATAATGTTCACATGCCATTTGCACTTTTAAAAACAAAACAAAAATTGAATAACACACAAGTACACTTGCAGAAGACTTTTTTTCAGTTTCTTCACAGCAGTTTTTAATATGCATATTATACTGAGTGTATAACAACACACATATCTATCTACATATCTATCTGTATAGATAGAGATATTGATTATTTTATATACAAATGATTTAGAATATTTACATAACTCACTTTTTATGACTCTCTTTTCATGTACACAGACACTAACATAAACTTGGCAATTCAAAATTTCGTTCCACAAAAAATTCCTCACACTGAAAAGATAAGTCTATATGTTCACAATTCTATAGCAGCAAACTGTGTCAAATACAGAAGCAGTAAATGAGTACTTTAAGACTTCATAACAAAGCCACACAAAAGCATATGTGTGTCAAAAATATACAATGCAAGATATGATAAAGCAGACATGCATATGCCAGAGCTGCACAAAGCATGTAAATGGATCAAACAGAAGAGGAAAAGATGCAGAACACAACAAGCTAAGGGCAACACTTGCCTGTCTCTTGGGCAACAACATTTCCCATGTCTGAAGTACTGCTGATGGCATCTGCAGCCTCTGCCTGCCCTATGCTGCTTTCTGACGGGACTACTGCTGCCGACTGGGAGTCAACTTCATCAGGAGTGGAGCTGGTAGGTTTGGCTTCATCCACCTCATCTCCAGAAGCGCCAGTGTCAACTGTATTTGTGCACAGTAAAAATATTATTGGTCAAGTGTCTTATTCATTCCAGTGTTAAGTTATACTTACATAAATTCCACACCTGTGCCTATAAGTATAAATTATAAACTATAATCATTTTTATTTACCACTCATTCTGTCTGTCTTGTTTTAAACATAAGTCATAGACATATTTTATCATAAAGGATATAAGCAAGACTTGCTGTGCAAATTTAACTCTTTTTTTTCTTCTTTTTTTTAACAGATCTTTCTTCACTCAGGCAGTGAGTGAATAACATCAGTGGTAGACATGTTTTTTTTTGTGGTTTTTTTTTTTTTTATCTACTCTTCCAGAGTGTCAACTCACCTCACAGCTCTTGAAATTCAGAGGTTCAAAATACAGGCACAGAACAAGCAAGGTATGGGAGGGGGTGGAAGGGGAGGAATGAAACAGTCTTGCAGTTGTACTGGGTGAAAGATGCACATTCTGCTCTTCATATGGAGGAGTCCAGTTTGAAAACTGAAGACAGGACCACAATGTCCACAATGAATGGTTGAGCTGGGCAACTTAATCAGAGAACTTTTACAATGATCTTGCAAAAGCTGAATGATTCAGATCATTATCAAGCACTCGCACATGCTTTCACTTTTGTATCATGTAAATATTTTTTTCTAAATCAATTAATAGTAATAATAAACTAATATCATTCATACAAATTACAGTATCAGAAATAAGGTGAGTAATGTCTAGATACTTGCTCCTTTCTGGGTAGCAAGTCAAGGTAAATTGTTTCCATCATATGAAAACCTACCAACTTGTTCAGTTGAAATTTAACCATGATTTGTATGTTTTCAATGATTTCTGGAAAATTTTTCAAGTTTGCCAGTATATGTTAATAATTACAACTAAAAACCTGGCCTCCAAATTTATTTATTCATTTGTTTATTTATTCAACTTTTTGGCAGAATATTCAATGAATAGGGTAGACTATGGGAATGTTTCATTTCAAATTTAAATAAATCCTTATAGTTATGCAATAACTGGACAAACTGAATTTCCACTTATACTACAGTGATTTATCTTCCATGAATGCACTTGTGTGAATCATATATATATATACATACATATATATATGTGTGTGTGTGTGTGTGTGTGTGTGTGTGTGTGTGTGTGCGCGCGCGCCTGTGTGTGTGTGTTACTTTGGTTAATTTAAAAGAAGCCCTGCTGTGTGCATCATGTTTGTGAAAGAAGGTGATGACAATAAAACATGTCAGAGCATGAGAAACTCTGTGATTTAAATAAATTGTAATCTCTGTAAAAAAACAAAAACAAAAAAAAAAAACCCCTAGATGATGAGAGAGTGAGAAAGAGAGGGGAGTGGGGAGAGAGGGTGGCGACTTGTGCGAATCAACTTTTAACTTTATAACAACGTACCACACATATATGCACAGAGGCTGAAGCTGCGCTGAGCATGTCTCACACATATCTGCGTGGTAGCGCCATTTGTACTTGTAGTTATACACGCAGCATGCGCATCTGCGTGCAGATTTTTGTTTCGAAACAAAGACTGCCTGTCAATGGTCAGAGGGAAAAAACGCATGGAATTCCACATACCAATCATCCGTCTATTTTTAAACATGTTTCTGCTGACCTAGTCAGTGTTATTCGGTCGAATCCCCAACTTGTGCTATCAAGGATGGCGTTGCAATGGACAAGGTGGACAGTCATGTCACTTGAAGAAGTGCTTCAAGAAGTTGTTCAGAATGGCTCTGGCAATTAAGGTACTGTTCAGAAAATGAAGATGAAGACAGAGAAAATAAGGACAACATACTTGAAGATGTTGTCGTTATGGATGACACTGAAAATGATGAAGAAATTGACGATACCGAAGAGACACGTGTAGGTGATGGCGATCCTGATTATCAACTCGAAAATGGAGAAAGCGACAGTGATGATTCCATGGTTGTTGATTATCAAAGAAATGATGAACCAGTCAACAACAACAACAATGTGCGACCTGCTGTCGGGGGAAATCAGAGGCAACAAACGTGGGTGCACGACATCAACAACTTTACATGTTCCTGCTTTCACCGGACAGTTTACATTTTCATCTGTCTGTACTTTGTGAGGTACTGAATTTAGATCATGCACTGTTCAAACCATACCAGACCATACGTGTGTAAGTGTGTGTGTGTGTGTGTGTGTGTGTGTGTGTGTGTGTGTGTGTGTTCAATCAGTCTCTGTGTGTCACTGTATGTGCTGTGAACAATCATTGAATCAGTCTATAACACTACGTCTTTGTGATGTGGTTAGCCAGTAAACACACACACACACACACACACACACACACATTCAGTTTATAATTCTGACTTTGTGGGTTATTTTTGGACAGACAGAAACTGAACAGAACAGCAAAACAAGTTTTGTGAATCTTCAGTGAGGAGACAATTCTACGCCGCAATTGACAATGTGTGCTTCCCATCCTCTCCTTTTGTTTTGTGCTTTTGTGTAAAGCTCAATTTTACATTATTTTTCAAAATTACCTATCTGGATGCTTGAGGTCAGTGAAAGATTTTATTATTACATTATCATCTGATGTATTGACACATTCTTTGGTATGTTTGGTGTAGATTATAGGTTTTGCTTTTTTCCACTTTGGGTGTCTTTGTTTCCTTGCATGGCTGATACAAAAGAGGAAGAAAACAGTAACAAAAACACAACAGTGTGATAGATGAAAGATTCTTTTTCCAATGATACCAAACACTTATGCTAAATCTTTAATGAAAGGTAACAAACGGCCACTGAACACCTCGCGTGAGGCAAAAATCCACCCAGCTGTGGTACGCGGTGACATAGTTTAAGTTTTATAAGTTCTCATACTTCTCTAGTCAGTAGATCATTCTATAAGTATCTGTATGAGACAGTCCGTGCAGGAGGAAATGGTGCCAGTTGATTAGATGACAGAATGCGGGCATAACCTTTTTGTGAACTTAAACAAAAAGAACAAAGAACATGAAATGGATGAAAATTTTGGAATTGGAAGATTTTTGCTTGTCCAGTTCCATTCAAAGGGACGCCGTTGTACTCGAAGACGAGGCACGTGCCACTTCGATTCTGAAATTTTATATTTTAACCCAAGTCTCACTGTTACTCCAGCAGTGGCTAAGTGAAATGCATTACATGGTTTACTTACAGTATGTGTAGGTGTGGGAGGATGGTTGAAGTTAACTAAAAACGTATTATCTATAACCCACTGGGAATGTGTTCAACGACCGGACGGGCAACCGGTGTCCGAGAATGAAGAAGCGAAAATGATCCATTCGTATCATTTGGACAGCTTTTTTTACTTAAATAGTAAAATAGCACAAACGAATGCTTGAGATTATAGAACAGGCACATAAATGAATATGTAAACAGTAATTCATTTATGATCAGTGGTCAAGCAAAAACGAAAATACTCGGAAAACACTCGATAAAAATGTACACACCTGCTTTCGTGGCCATTGTTGATGTTGATATGAACTTGTCAGCCTCACACAGTAGAGATTGCAAAGGGAGAGCAATCTCATTCTTTAGTCATGGAAGAGTCTTGTAGGGGAGAACACTCTCACTCTGTGTGTGTGTGTGCAATTCAGTTCAGTTCAGTTCAGCTATTGGGATGTTAATGAGCCTTGAGGCTTTTTTTTTTCTCACGTGATTTTAGACGAAGAAAAGTTTGCTGAGCATTTGTTTATGTGGTATGAGATCTTCCACTTTCTTCTTCTTTCATTTGATGCCCAGGATCAAAATGTTGACGTTATCGGCATTTTGGTGGTGGGTGCCGGTTTGGAAGAAGAATAAAAAAGGAAAGAGAGAGAGGGGGAGACAGACAGGAGAGAGAGAGAGAGAGAGAGAGAGAGAGAGAGAGAGAGAGAGAAGACAAATTTCTTTATTTCGAGGATAACAGATAAGCACTGGTGTGCTTTTTTACATCCAGTTTCCGCCCGGTGAATAGGGTCTACACTATACAATACTATATAATAAAAAAAATAATAATAATAAAAAAAATAAAAATAAAAAATAAAGTAAAAATAAAATTTTAATTAAAGCATGATGTTAGTAGACATACATAACAGAGGGGGGGAATCAAAAAAATATATATATATAAAATCATAGATTTGTACTGGAAACGTATCAGGAACCATGCAGAAAAGATCCAGTTCTGAAAAGGCCCAAGAACAAATTTAGAATACACAGGAAAAATTAATTCTTTTAGAGTTCAAGTCCTTCAAGTTTTGAATTCTTTTGAAAGATCTTCAGTCCTTCAAGACAAAACTGAAGACATATACCTATACACCTTTTCCGAAAAAATAAAATCTCTACTAAATAAAATGGGTAGACCAAAGTCTGTTTGCCAAATGGAATTCCGACTGTGCCAGAAACATTACAATTATGTAATCCTGTTTTAGTGCAGTTATTAATTGAAATTTTCTTGATGATGATATTTTCTTCTAAATAAGATTTTCTGTTAGGAATTAATCTTTATTGGATACATTTTTAATGAAAGCGTTAATTAATTAGCGAAATGTGGTGCACAAATCAGGGAGGTGTGGGGGGAGGCTTCTTGTACTACAAACATGTCTTCTTTTTCTTCAGTCGTTGACAGCCAAGTCCATGCTTCAAGACCCTGCTGTACTGTCTCTCTACAGGGGCACAAGGGATATAGGTTCAAATGTTGAAAAAACATAGACTTAACAGAAAGAAAACAAGTAAGAATCTATGCTAAAACAACTGAACAAGCCTTACAGATTACTTTATAAACTAGGTACTGGTCTATATGTTTAAACTCAATTGCTTGTTTCAGACAAGTTTTATACGGATGAAAATAATAGGCACAAAAATAGATTAACCGTATAATTGTATCGTCTTTTGTGGTGACAAGATTGCTTTTGTCATAGACTTATGAAATGCAGGCAATTGAAAGCAATCTTTGCGTGATCAAATATTCTGCTCAATATTCATAAGAACTTTTAGCAAATTCAGTATGATGAAGTGAAATTGTCATAATGATTTAGAAGTCCTGTTGGTTATTGCAACTTATCCGTAATGACGCGGTGATATGTCTTTAGCGTTTTTAGTAACTATTTTTTTTCCTTACTAACTATCATCGTTTTTCAGAGGTTTTTTGGATGGATGGATTTTTTTTTTCAGAGCAGTCGCAGAAAAGATTCCATGATCGTGAGTTTGTGTTCCTTTTTTGGAGATGATGGAGAGGGGGGGGGGGATGTTTACCGAAGAAAAAAGTGGATTCGATGGGGGATGTGGTCCAATATCACATTCAACTGAAGACGCATGCTCATTAGTAAACTTCTGATTTGCTACCCTCTTAATAGGTACAGATGTAAATTTCTGTTGGGTTTCATCTCGTCACGCAAGAGGGCTGCATGGAATTTCTAAAAATGAGTGGGAAAATCAGTAAAGCTGCGAAACAGGGTCCTAATGACTATAGATATAACATTGCGCATGGTGGAAAGAGGCAAACAGACGGACGGACTGAAAGACGGACAAATAGAGAGAGGGAGACAAACACAAAGATACAGAGAGAGGGGGTGAAGAGAGAGGGGGGGGGGGGCAGAGTGGGGGGGAGACACTCAAGTATAGAATTTAGATATTTCACACACACACACACACACACACACACACACACACACCCCAGCACGACTTCTCTCTGCACGATATGTGTATGACTGAATCAGAATCAACCTTAACGGTCAGTTAAACCATAAAAAAAGTTTATATATGACACAAACACACACACACGCGCGCGCGCGCACACACGCGCGCACACACACACACACACACACACACACACACACAATCTTCAGCAGTCCATTCCTGATGTATGACTTTTCCAACTCCTTTAAATAGTTCAGTTGGTTCGCTGTTATGGTTGTCAGTTTTTCAATAGAAATATGTTATATTGTTATGCTTTTTTCTTCTTTTTTTAACAAAACTTAAATCAATCATTTTGTACATGTAACACAAACACACACACTTTCACTTACTCGCATGCGTACACAGTAATCCCCCCCCCCTCCCTCCACCCACTCGATTTTTTTTCTACCCTCGTCTGATACCACTTACAGTGAAAAGACGTTAAACTAAAGAACGAACGACCACACCCCCCCAAAAAAAATTAAGTTACCAATAAATAAACCGAAACAGAACCTGAAATTGAATTACTTCTCCATGCGATGACGTGTCTGGCAGCAGCCATATACAAATTTTCCTAACATTCCTGCACGTGTGTGTGTGTGTCTGTGTCTGTCTGTCTGTGTCCGTGTACAGCCGGTTCCATTCGGCCAAAACACTGTGTAACTATGACGTCATTTTCACGGCGTCTCCTGAGACAATTGACCTCAAAAGATGACATCACTCATCTCCAGAATTCTTCTTTGTGGATTCCCACACAGGCTGGCATCACTGACTGGCCCTGTCCTCAAGTTCATCATCAACTGAGGCCTGATCCGACTTTCCTCTGAGAAAAAAGCAACTCTTGACACAGCGGCAGGACGTGTTAGTCCTGCGTTGGCAGCCATCTGAGTATCCATCCAATAAGGAGGAGTACAATTATATATGAGACTCAGAGC
>NC_134893.1:38057582-38060082 GCF_041734735.1 Babylonia areolata | reverse complement strand
TACGCAGCCATAGTATTTACTGAACAAGCAACCTACATCCTTGTTCAACAAACACGCAGATTATTGTTAAAATACGCCTGAAGTAGCATCAGTTTAACATACACTTAAAGCAGCCAATGTATTATACATCCAAAGCTTTTTTTTTTTTTTTTTTTTTTTTTTAGCGCGCAGCTTAAAGCATTTCTTAATCAAATTAATAAGCAGCCTAATTATTGTCTGAATCCTCTTACAGAAGGAAGACTACTAAAGGAAATTGTCATAATGGCAATAACACTGAATGATAATGATCATGGTGATAATAACAATAACAATCGTCATCATCATAATCATCATCATCATTGTCGGAAGAAGAAGAACGACAACAACAACAAAACAGCAACAATGATAATAACAACAGTAAGGATGATTATTATCATCATCATTATTATTATTGTTATCATCATCATTATAATTATCACTGATTATGATAACAGAAGACAAATATTGATTACGTTGACCGTCATGCTGTTCACTTCTGTTGCAGATCTATGAACATCAAGAATTATCGTACGATGACAGAAATACCAGCGTGTTAACGGTGTCATTGTTCGCGATCGTCGTACAGTCAGCCCTGACGGAGAAAAAAACAAAGCAAACTAACTAACTACAAAAAAAAAAAAAAAAAAAAAGCGCGCCACCGCCCCGTTTGCTGTCAGTCTGTTGGCAGCTATGAAAAGGGGCAATTTTTCCGTGGTCGTTGTTTTAATTTTATTTGTCTGGTGTGTCTGTGTAGTGGTGGTGGTGGTGTGTGTGTATTTGTGTGTGTGTGTCTGCCTGTCTGTCTGTCTGTATGTATGTGTGTGTTTGTTTATGTGTTTGTTTGCTTGTATGAGAGAGAGAGAGAGAGAGAGAGAGATTCGGACATGCATGCACGAGTACATGTATGTCAGTATATGCCTGCGTGAGTGTCATGTTGGGTATGTTTGTGTGTGAGTGTGCGTGCGTGCATGTGTGTGTACGTAGGCATATGTGTACGTGCGCTCGCTCGAGAGTCTGCGTGTGTGTCAGTTTGCGTACTAGTATGCACATGTAGGCTGTTCATGAGTGCCGGTGTTGTCATGTTGTCTTTTCGTTGTGCGTGTGTTTGTATCTGTGCGTGCGTGTGTGAGAGTGTGTGTTTCAGTGTGTGTGTCTCACAGTGCGTGTGCGTGTGTGTGTTTTGCGGTGTGAACAAACTTCACACTGGATTCTTTTTATGATATCATTCATCACAACTAATGATTATTTTCAGATATCTTTACACCCGATTTCTACAGATTTTTATGTGTCTATATATCGTACTTGAACAAAAAGTAACATAAAACATAATTTTGATATAACTTTAATCTCTTAACTATGTCCATTTCGTATGTCCTGCTTTACTGGACTGACAAGAAATTATCTATATATTTTTGAACAAATACAAGTTGAAAACACGATTCTTGTTTGTATGCACACGCAGCCCGGGAACACTGACGAGTAGTGTGTGTGTGTGGTTGTGCGGTGTGTGTTTGTCACGTGTGCAGTGTAGAATGGGGGTGGGGGGAGGGGGGTTTGAGGGCCGGGGCATTGGGCGGTGCGGTGTAGGCGCGAACGGCGCCAATGTGTATGCTATTGTGTGTGTCACAGCCGATGCATGTAAAACCACTTTTACAATGACACGTACATTACGCCCGGTTTAGAATCCAACTTCACACAATAGTAACACCGTAGCCTTACAGCAAAAAAATCAGCCGGAAAAAAAAAGAAATGTACGCACACTCAGTGACGAACATACGTAAACATCAGTGCACGTAAGCACGCACTAATACGCAAACGCACGCACTGGCGCGCGCGCGCACACACACACTGACCAACACACTCACACATACCCGTCGGCTACGCCGGCTGTGCCATATTGACGCTGTACGTACACGCCAGAGACTGATGCCTACGAAAGATCCTCGGCATAAAGTGGCAAGACAGGGTCCGGCCGGACTCCAGCCTCCAGGTCCTAGAGCCGAGGAGCGGCCTGCCCAGCATCGCGGAAAGCCTGCTGATCCAGCGCCAGCTACGCTGAACAGGACAAGTTGTCCGCATGACAGACAGCAGGATCCCGAAGATCCTTTTGTATGGCCAACTGAAGGAAGGCCACTGCAAACTTGCAAGACCCTGCAAGCGCTTCAAGGACACCTTGAAGACAAACCTCAACTTGAAGCCTGTGACATAGAAATCACTTCCATGGAAACTGATGCCCTTGACCGCTCTCGCTGGAGGATGCTGCGCTCTAGTGGCATAAAGACGTTTGAAAACAAGAGAACGCTGGCCGGCCATTAAGGAGAAGCGTGAGCGAAGGAAGCAGGGCCGGCTCAACTTCTGGAGACGTTTTCCCTTGCAACACCTGTGGGAAGTGCTGCGCATCCAGAATCGGCCTCGTCTCCCATATGAGGACACACACCGACAGATAAGCCTGCCTGCCTACTCATCCGTCGGACGGCCGACG